>NC_092421.1:2174693-2474693 GCF_040894005.1 Engystomops pustulosus
GACAAAGTTGCGCCTGCGGAACCACCTGGTGGTACCAACCTGCTTTGCAGCGGGCTCTGGTGAAAACCGGGTGCCACTTAGATTCCGGTCCCAGGTGTCGGCTTGTGTCATCAGCTGCGGTGGTCCAGAGGATCCACTACCTCCGATCCTGACAATGTGTTAGTTAGGGGCCAGTAGGTGGCTTTATAGGGCTCTTCCCATATCATGTGTACATAACACATCCATATGTCATAAATACCTGGACAGATGGACTGAGAACTCTTACCACATGTTAGTGCTAGACGTAGTATTTATCACACGACTGCCTTGGCCATTTGTAGAACCCCTAAATTATCAATGTAAATATTTTAAAATTCAGTAATGACGAGCGTGATGTGGGTTTTGGAGATTTTTGTCATGACATTGTGATTAGATCAACCAAGAGGATGTGCAGGGAATTGTCGGATGTGACGTAGGTGCTTGTTTTTTAGGACTATGGACCTGTGCAGCAGCCCAGTGGACCCATGAAAACCCAGAGACATCCTCACTTATCAGGAGGATGGGACATGAGCCACTTCTCCATTACAGGCTCCTCACGTCACTCGCAGATCCATAATGGAAGCCAAGAGACGGCAATTCTAGCCCTGACCAACAAGATCATAGAGATACTGACCGGAGAGGTGAGTCCTGCTAGGATATTATATGGCTCCAGGATAACTGGATCTGGATGATGAGTCTTACCTTGTGTGTCTCAGGTCCCTGTGAGGTGTCAGGATGTCACCGTCCATTTCTCCATGGAGGAGTGGGAGTACATAGAGGAGCACAAGGACCTCTACAAGGACCTCATGATGAAGACTCGCAAGCCCCGCACATCACCGGCTAAGAGTAGGCTATATTTTGTTTCCTTGTCAAATGTGTTTTACGTAGTGATGTCACCATCGACCTATGCAAGATAAAGTATGTGAACCCTTGAGCATATAGATATTTGTCTCGTAACCCTATCACACCGGTCAGCCGCACTGGCCTGGCTACACACAGAGCATTGAGCTGCATGCTATACACATATATATTCATATAGTTTTACTTCTAGAGATATTACATTCTTATATGGCTATAATACACGGGAAGGATATTGTGTCTCCAGTCCTCCGGAGGTAAGTTCTTCCATAGTCCCTGTAATGTCATAGTCTACATTGCCGTTCTGATTATTTGTCAGTATCTCTAAACCTTGTGGAAATGTTCTTATCTACAGATTTTAACGAAGCCACAAAAACTTGGCACATCCCCGTCTCTCCACTGGATTTTGTGAATGACAATCCCATCGTTATAAACATTCAGACTTCTGATGTGGTCGACGGTCTGGAGGCTGACACTGAAGAGATGCCTCCGACATGTGAAGGAGGAGATCTCAGCGGCACTGACATGTATGTAAGATCTAATAGGAAACCGTATTACTTTACACCTCACGTGGAAGAGGATCCGTGTGAAAATTATGGAGTCAAAGAATCCCAGATGTATCTACCCGGAGGTCACAGACAGAACTATCCAACTTCTTATATTAAGGTTGAATCTTTCTCCTTTCAGGAAGAAAACCCTGAAAACCCCACAGTCTATACCATAACAGAATCACCATCACAGTATTCATCTATACGGATAAAGGAGGAGTCGCTGTCATGTGATGATGATGAATATCTCTCAGACACTAATCTATATTCCCCCATGAACCATAGACAGTCTTATCCATCTCCTCATAGTAAAGAGGAGCACTTTTCCTTTGAAGAGGTTATTCTTGAAGACACGGGCTTGAGTCCTTCAGATCATATCCCGCAAGGTCTGTCTGACCATATGACTGGGGAATCAATGTTGTGTGATGGAGATAACCTTGAAGAGATTTATTTGGGTGTAAACCATATAGAGCAGAACGGGCAGATCTATGCTTCCAAGCCCAGACCCTTCATGTGCATTCAATGCGGAAGATGCTTCACCCGCAAGTCCCAGCTCCATAGACATCAGATGATCCATACCGGCGTCAGACCATATTCCTGCTCCGAATGTGGGAAATGTTTTTTCCGCAAGTCTCACCTTCTTATACATCAGAGAACACACACAGGAGAGCGGCCGTATTCCTGCTCGGAGTGTGGAAAACGCTTCACCACAAACTCAAACCTTACCATTCACAAGAGGATCCACACAGGAGAAAACTTATATTACTGCCCCGAGTGTCACAAGTGTTTCACTAATAACTCCAATCTTGCTATACATCTGCGGATACACACGGGCGAGAAACCGTATCCCTGCTCAGAGTGCGGCAAGTGTTTTACAACCAAATCCAATCTTGTTCTACACCAGAAGATCCACACCGGCGCCCGACTGTATCACTGCTCGGAATGTCAGAAGAGTTTTACCACCAGCGCCAACCTGGCGCTCCACCAGCGGACTCACACCGGAGAGAAGCCGTTCTCCTGCTCGCATTGTGGGAAATCTTTCACTATCAACTCTCACCTCATTCGGCATCAGAGAGTCCACACGGGGGAAAAGCCCTTCATGTGCTCGGCCTGCGATAAATGTTTCGTCAGCAATTATGAGCTGAAGAGACACCAACAAAGTCACTTAGAAGACAAAGCGTATTCCGAGAACATGAATGATCCAGCAGATCCCTCCAAGGATTGGAGCCTTCCCTTATTGGAGAGGTCATACTTTTGTAGTGAATGTGGGAAAGGTTTTGCCACCAACTCAAACCTTATCCAGCATCGGCGGATACACCGGACCGAGAGACCGTATTCTTGTTCTCAGTGCGGTAAAAGTTTTACGTGTAAGTCGTATCTTCATAGGCATCTGAAGACTCACACCGGGGAGAGACCGTACTGTTGTCCTATATGTAGGAAGTCTTTTTCTAGGAACTCCCATCTCAAAAGGCATCAAAAGTGTCACACGAGGAAGAAAGCCTTTCCGTGTCTGGAGTGCGGGAAGTGCTTCAGTTCTCAGGCTCGTCTTATCCAGCACAGTCAGATTCATGCAGCCGAACATGCGGATTCTCCCTCCCGCGACGACATTTATACTTTGTGAAGCTGAGGTTCACTCTGTGCCTCGGAGGATCGAGGTTTCTCTCTGTGAAGTGACTATTGGATCTGATCCTGTTCCTTGTGCTGAGGAGATGGACCACACGCACCTCCACTAGATCCCCCCCCCTATCCATTGTCCTGTAGCATCACAATAGTCTGTGGAATGAATGTTTGTCTTGTTGAGTTACTTCTAATGTTTAGACCGTTTTGATCAGTCACCAGGGAGTCCTGTGGATAAGCAAACTAAAAGGGCCAAGTAATTGATTGTTATTGGAGGAGAATTCGTTATAAATATGACATTTTTTATCCTGACTTAGCCCAGATACATAGTTACCGGACTTAGGCACAACATTTTTCCATAGACCATGTAAGTGTTACTTCTTTATCTGACGGCTTTCTGCATAAAGTCAGTGCAGTCGCTTAGTTATAGGGCAAACATCTGGGTGCCCTACGCCCTTATGTCCTACAGAAATAGAAAGTAAGTGTAAAGTTATAAGACCCTCTGATGTATAGAAAATGATATTCTACAAAGGTCAAGAACTTGACATCACAAATCATCAGTATTAGTCATCGCGTCTTCTCACCCAATTATTGTATATATCATAGACTCTCTGCATTGTTTGAATATATATATAATATACGATGGGGCACATTTACTTACTCATCCTGCGTGTTCCCAGAAAATGCATTGTGTGACCAGAATGCACTCTGCCGCGATTCACTAAGATCGTGCGCCTGATATCCTGCATGTGTCACTTCCCCGCTCAGGTCCCCGGAGTTCACCTTCATCTTTCTTCTTCCTGGTGCATGTAAGTGCTTGATCTTGCAACCCAATTTGAAAGTTAAATCCCGCTCAGTCCAAATCAGTCGGATCATCTGACGCCCCCCCCCCCCCATTTTGTGTTGCGTGCGACACAATCCCCTGTTGAATACCTGTCCCATCCGCCCAAATCCAGATAACATTGGAAAATCCAACGAAAGTGCGGCCGCGGGACCTTAGTAAATAAGCCCCAATATGTATTTTGTACGATCCTCACTCGCTTACCTCCTCCGGACCTACAAGGACATCTGTGCTGGACAGGTAGAAAGTCGTCCATGCATATAATAATCTGCCACAATCCATATGAACAATCTCACCAGTAACACAAGATGCTGAAGCGACCAATTATAAGGTCATTACATCTCGCGACCTTCATAAAGTGATAATTGATTGTCGCAATTCATTCTATTTGTGCTCCTGCAGAATCTCCTCCCACTCTGTTTTTTCATTTGACTTAAAACTTTGGTCAGATTTCACAAATGTTCACGCAAACTTTGTCAAATAAAGGTTAAGGGTTAAAACCAGAGACTGAAACCCTTCTATCTATATAGACTGGCGGTCGGGATATCCACCCAGCTTTATAGAGAATGATTGGCAGGTGGCACCCGCACTGACCTGCTGGAGGACCTGTCGCCCTAAAAATAACGCACTAGGAGCTGCTTACTAAAGTGATTAGCTCCTAGCGCTACCCCCGATGTAGCAGTGTTACCCTGCAGAGCCACAGCCTCAGGACGCCGGACCAGCTTACAGCGCTGCAGCGTATTCATGAGGGGTCCCGTCTCCTCTGCTGCTCCCCTGGACCGCCCCTCCCTCGCCATAGGCTGCTTCATGCGGCAGTCACCACCTCCTCGTACCGCCCCCTCATGAATATGATATGTATGTAGATATGTGCACGCAGATTGCAGATGGTTTGTGCCAAATTTAATGTCAACACTTTTTGCTCTTTCCTCAAAAGTTTTTAGAGAAAGTAAAGTAGTAAAATGGAATTCTTATGTTAGGGAATACTTTTATGTTCCTATTATTTGCTGAAAAATACAAGCTTAATGAATGCAGGAGATGTAGAGAAAGTAAATGAACATGTCCAATGAGATATGGCAAATGTATTAATTGGGTGGGGGAGGTGTCTGGGTGCGACTGGAGTATCAGAGATGATATAATGATAAAGATAAGGCTGCAGCTCTGGATGTGACTGGAGTATCAGAGATGATATAATGGTAAAGATAAGGCTACTGCTCTGGATGTGACTGGAGTATCAGAGATAATCTAATGCCTCTCATTGCAATTGGCTAACTGATATATATTTAATAATATATAAGATGTCTCATACTAACAATGACCTATAGCAGTGATGGCGAACCTTTTAGTGGCCGAGTGCCCAAAAACAACCCCAAACCCCCATTATTTATCGCGAGGTGCCAACCAGAAATTAAAGCAGTAACTTATTGCTCCCTGTTCTTCAACAATTTTCGATCATATTGGCCTCCTGAAAACAAGATGGAAAATTTACATCGTTGTAGCTTCTTTCCAGTGTCCCTCTGTACACAGAGAATCGTGGGGCCAGCAGGAGGTCCTCCAAAGGTAATTCGGCCCTGTCTACTCATTCTCCCTCTTCCTACAGTCCCAAGTAGCGAAGTAAGTATCAAAATATGACAGAAAGCAGCATCTTTTAAGTTGCATGGAGCTGCAGGAAGATTCTTTGAGACCTGTCTGGTGTGCTGGGGTGATGACCCGGGTGCCCACAGAAAGGGCTCCGAGTGCCGCCTCTGGCACCAGTGCCATAGGTTCGCCACCACTGACCTATAGCGACCATCAGAGCTCATATTATTGACCTGTAGCAAAATAAAAGCTGAGCTATGATTGGTTGCTGTATACAGCCTGGCAACTCAATGTATATCCAGGCTAACTGCCATAAAACCAACAAATACACTTTGGCACTAGGTAACTGGGGGAGATTTGTCATTGTTTTTTTTTAGGTTTTTTTTTGGCATATAAAAGTCACATAGAGAGTTTTTGTGACTTTTCATTGCTCAGATGTCGTACAGGACTATTCCCACCACATAGAACTAGTGCGAGTGCAACGCCGTGCAAAGAGTCATGGCTTGTGCCTTTTTTAAAAAGCTGCAAAGTCCCTCCAGCCCCTGTGGGTGTGTTATGCATGTGCTGCGAGAAAAAAGAAAGATCCCATTGATTGTAAATGTACTGATGCAGATCCCTTTAGGGGACATATAAGGGACATACGAGGACTCGGCTGCTCCACAGGTGAACGAGCCAATCCACCAGCCGTCCCCCAGGCCAGGTATTATTAGTCATGACGGGGCAGCCTCACATTTCCACTTACAGCCACCCCATGTATCCATATAATGATATGCTTAGAAGCTGTGCATGTAGCACTGCACACATACACCAGCCATACAATTTATAATGGAGGGGACGGAGCCCATGGACCCGCTACATACACTAGAGGTGCATCATAAAAAGGTTAAACCGCTCCCAAGGGCTGCTAGCTAATACCATCAGTCACCTGTTATACATATCAAAATCACTTCTAAAGAGTCAGATGGGTGGAGCTGAAGAGTCACCCGTGTGCCTTCTGGTATGATTGATGTTTCTCAAGATGCAAGATGCCAGACATACAGACTGTAGCCTCCTGGATTACTGGATTATATTAATGCATCTTGAATCTTTGTAAAAGGAGTGGCTGATCCAGCACGTGTATCCGAATATAACAACAAACAGTAACTTAATGACACCCTAAAAATTGCTTCCTGTACTGCATCAGAGGGGGTTTGTCTCATCCCACCTACACCTCCCCGTGCCTCTTCTCAGCATGTCATGTGACCTTCGTGATGTCATCTGAGGTCCTTTACCCCATGTATTTATCTGATCACATGGCATGATCACAGCAGCTTCCATGGACCTATACTCTTCCCCATCCATGAAGGCTGCTGTCTTTTCATGTGATCAGATACATACATGGGGTACACTGCAAATGTAACAAGATCTTAGATAATTTCACCTGGTCACCTGGCATGAATTGACCAATGATGTAACAGGTCTCTCTCAATGGTCCACATAGCAACATTTTCTGTAGCAGTGAGACCTGTCAATCAGTACTAGGAGACGGGGCAATGCAAGTAACTTCTAAATATAGAGGGCCTGATTGGACTCTCTAAGTGTGATGGACTCACATCAGCTGAGTAAATCATAGTTTTTAATGCAGTATTTATTTTGGGTGGGTTAAATTCCCTGACGGTTCTCTTTAACATCGCATTAGCGGTTACACCTCACAAAATAAGCCCCTGGGTTGTCCTCCTGTATTATGTGTTATCATCTCACTACAATGCAGAGACACGTGTGTACACTGTGTTTTACTTTATGTGGTTTACAGATACTAAAACATATACTAACAGGTAGGTACCCCCCCTCCCCCACCATTCATTGACTCCTATGCGATGCTGTAACCTACTGCAATACATTGGGCCTCCTAGAACAGTTCTATAATAAAGTTTTACCAAACAAGATTTTGTCTTCATTATTGTCACTGTAATAATACACAAAAACGGACGCCCATACTTTTGGCTGGTGCACCTCGTGGTGAGATATCGTCAGTAGGGGACCCGAATTTTAATACCCCAAAATGTCTGTAAAATTGGATAGAAGGCTACAAAATGTGGGTAATAACAGGGCCCTGACCAAGAAGTGTTGGGAAAGTAATCAAAATAATAAGATAAAACAAAGAAGAAGTGTCAGAGGATTGGGGAGTCGGTGGTGGCAGAAGAGAACGCAGCCAGTCCCATGGGATTCACGCCTGGTTAACACTGCAAAGTAGGAAGCTACAGATGCGAGTGCATGAGCCGGCTCTGTCATGTGAGCGCCAGGCGTTAGCTCCCTGCAGTGAGCCAATGGTTCAATCCCCCCTAATATGGTAAGAATGCCCCTCTGACCTAAAAGTTGTGTGTAGAGGGTGACGGACTGGTCAGAGGTTCCTTATTATACACGTACTAGTGAGCCGTCCAGCTCTTTTTAGCAAGTCGGTCCTAATGATTGAGCTCACTGGGGGTGCAGTCACACGTTGCAGTTAAAACTGCATCGCAATCAGCTTTGAGGTGGTTTTAGGTGCAGTTTTGTCAATTTCACAGGTGAAAGACATGAACTGAACGGGTGAATTTGATTTGAAGGAGAAAGCTGTTCCACAAATGTCATTCACCTGTCGATTTGATGTCTTTCACTTGTTAAAATAAGTAATACCACCTAAAAACAACCCAAAACTAATTGCGATGCTGTTTTAACTGCAACGTGTGAACGCACCCTTAGAAGAGCCGGGCTCCCGATCGCTGAGAAGAGCCGGCCTCCCGATCGCTGAGAAGAGCCGGCCTCCCGATCGCCGAGAAGAGCCGGCCTCCCGATCGCCGAGAAGAGCCGGCCTCCCGATCGCTCAGAAGAGCCGGCCTCCCGATCGCTCAGAAGAGCCGGCCTCCCGATCGCTCAGAAGAGCCGGCCTCCCGATCGCTCAGAAGAGCCGGCCTCCCGATCGCTCAGAAGAAGAGCGGGGCTCCCGATCGCTGAGAAGAGCCAGGCTCCCGATCGCTGAGAAGAGCCGGGCTCACGATCGCTGAGAAGAGCCGGGCTCACGATCGCCGAGTAGAAGAGCCGGGCTCCCGATCGCCGAGTAGAAGAGCCGGGCTCCCGATCGCCGAGTAGAAGAGCCGGGCTCCCGATCGCCGAGTAGAAGAGCCGGGCTCCCGATCGCCGAGTAGAAGAGCCGGGCTCCCGATCGCCGAGTAGAAGAGCCGGGCTCCCGATCGCCGAGTAGAAGAGCCGGGCTCCCGATCGCCGAGTAGAAGAGCCGGGCTCCCGATCACTAAGAGATGCAGTTAACATCACAAAAGGCTTTATTCAATGAGCTTAGAAAATGATAATCACATACACAATATCTACAATGTCACAGCAGCACAGACACAATATACAATAAATAAGGTTTCTTAAAACACATCAGTTTTTTCCATTTTTCTCAACATAATTATCATAATTGGGGGAAAACAAACGAAAAAGGAAGCTTTTCAAAAAAACGGATGCATTTTTTAACAGACTGATTAAAAATGGTCCAAAAACGGGTTCAAAACGCCTTAGGGAGTCTCCAGAGGCATCTGCTGGGAAGATCGCCCCTTTTTGTTTTTGTCCTTTGGATCTATAAGGGTAGGAAATGAAGATCAGTGAGAATGAGCCCTACAGCCTTAGGAGCATTGCCCCAGGAGGAGGAGGAAGCCTCTGGATCTGTGGATATACGATTTTATGTCTGGGGTTCTCCATTCTTTGGAAATGAATGTGGTAATGGTAAAGGGAAGATGTGCTTCTTCCGGCTCTTCTCAGCGATCGGAAGCTCCCTGGGTGTGGAGGTAGGTAGGCAGCTCCCTGGGTGTGGAGGTAGGTAGGTAGCTTCCTGGGTGTGGAGGTAGGTAGGTAGCTCCCTGGGTGTGGAGGTAGGTAGGTAGCTCCCTGGGTGAGGAGGTAGGTAGGTAGCTTCCTGGGTGTGGAGGTAGGTAGGTAGCTTCCTGGGTGTGGAGGTAGGTAGGTAGCTTCCTCGGTGTGGAGGTAGGTAGGTAGCTCCCTGGGTGTGGAGGTAGGTAGGTAGCTCCCTGGGTGTGGAGGTAGGTAGGTAGCTCCCTGGGTGTGGAGGTAGGTAGGTAGCTCCCTGGGTGTGGAGGTAGGTAGGTAGCTTCCTGGGTGTGGAGGTAGGTAGGTAGCTCCCTGGGTGTGGAGGTAGGTAGGTAGCTCCCTGGGTGTGGAGGTAGGTAGATAGCTCCCCGGGTGAGGAGGTAGGTAGATAGCTCCCCGGGTGAGGAGGTAGGTAGGTAGGTTGCTCCCTGGGTGTGAAGGTAGGTGGCTCCCTATGTGTGTAGGTAGGCGGCTCCCTGGGTGTGGAGGTAGGTAGGCAGCTCCCTGGGTGTGGAGGTAGGTAGGCAGCTCCCTGGGTGTGGAGGTAGGTAGGCAGCTCCCTGGGTGTGGAGGTAGGTAGGCAGCTCCCTGGGTGTGGAGGTAGGTAGGCAGCTCCCTGGGTGTGGAGGTAGGTAGGCAGCTCCCTGGGTGTGGAGGTAGGTAGGCAGCTCCCTGGGTGTGGAGGTAGGTAGGCAGCTCCCTGGGTGTGGAGGTAGGTAGGCAGCTCCCTGGGTGTGGAGGTAGGTAGGTTGCTCCCTGGGTGTGGAGGTAGGTGGCTCCCTATGTGTGTAGGTAGGTGGCTCCCTTGGTGTGGAGGTAGGTAGGTAGCTCCCTGGGTAGGTAGCTCCCTGGGTGTGTAGGTAGGTAGCTCCCTGGGTGTGTAGGTAGGTGGCTCCCTGTGTGTAGGTAGGTGGCTCCCTGTGTGTAGGTAGGTGGCTCCCTGTGTGTAGGTAGGTGGCTCCCTGTGTGTAGGTAGGTGGCTCCCTGTGTGTGGAGGTAGGTGGCTCCCTGTGTGTGGAGGTAGGTGGCTCCCTGTGTGTGGAGGTAGGTAGCTCTCTGTGTGTGGAGGTAGGTGGCTCCCTGGGTGGAGGTAGGTAGCTCCCTGTGTGTGGAGGTAGGTAGCTCCCTGTGTGTGGAGGTAGGTAGCTCCCTGTGTGTGTAGGCAGGTGGCTCCCTGTGTGTGTGTAGGTAGGTGGCTCCCTGTGTGTGTGTAGGTAGGTGGCTCCCTGTGTGTGTGGAGGTAGTTGGCTCCCTGTGTGTGTGGAGGTAGGTGGCTCCCTGTGTGTGTGTAGGTAGGTGGCTCCCTGGGTGGAGGTAGGTAGCTCCCAGTGTGTGTAGGTAGGTGGCTCCCTGTGTGTGTGGAGGTAGGTGGCACTCTGGGTGTGTAGGCAGGTGGCTCCCTGTGTGTGTAGGTAGGTGGCTTCCTGTGTGTGGAGGTAGGTAGCTCCCAGTGTGTGTAGGTAGGTGGCTCCCTGTGTGTGTGTAGGTAGGTGGCTCTCTGGGTGTGTAGGCAGGTGGCTCCCTGTGTGTGTGTAGGTAGGTAGCTCTCTGTGTGTAGGTAGGTAGCTCCCTGGGTGTAGGTAGGTAGCTCCCTGGGTGTGAAGTAGGTGGCTCCCTGTGTGTGTAGGTAGGTGGCTCCCTGTGTGTGTAGGTAGGTGGCTCCCTGTGTGTGGAGGTAGGTGGCTCCCTGTGTGTGGAGGTAGGTGGCTCCCTGGGTGTGGAGGTAGGTAGCTCCCTGTGTGTGTAGGCAGGTGGCTCCCTGTGTGTGTAGGCAGGTGGCTCCCTGTGTGTGTGGAGGTAGGTGGCTCCCTGTGTGTGTGGAGGTAGGTGGCTCCCTGTGTGTGTGGAGGTAGGTGGCTCCCTGTGTGTGTGGAGGTAGGTGGCTCCCTGTGTGTGTGGAGGTAGGTGGCTCCCTGTGTGTGTGGAGGTAGGTGGCTCCCTGTGTGTGTGGGGGTAGGTGGCTCCCTGTGTGTGTGGAGGTAGGTGGCTCCCTGGGTGTGGAGGTAGGTAGCTCCCTGGGTGTGGAGGTAGGTAGCTCCCTGGGTGTGGAGGTAGGTAGCTCCCTGTGTGTGTAGGCAGGTGGCTCCCTGTGTGTGTAGGCAGGTGGCTCCCTGTGTGTGTGGAGGTAGGTGGCTCCCTGTGTGTGTGGAGGTAGGTGGCTCCCTGTGTGTGTGGAGGTAGGTGGCTCCCTGGGTGGAGGTAGGTAGCTCCCAGTGTGTGTAGGTAGGTGGCTCCCTGTGTGTGTGGAGGTAGGTGGCTCTCTGGGTGTGTAGGCAGGTGGCTCCCTGTGTGTGTGTAGGTAGGTGGCTTCCTGTGTGTGGAGGTAGGTAGCTCCCAGTGTGTGTAGGTAGGTGGCTCCCTGTGTGTGTGTAGGTAGGTGGCTCCCTGTGTGTGTGTAGGTAGGTGGCTTCCTGTGTGTGGAGGTAGGTAGCTCCCAGTGTGTGTAGGCAGGTGGCTCCCTGTGTGTGTGTAGGTAGGTAGCTCTCTGTGTGTAGGTAGGTAGCTCCCTGGGTGTGAAGTAGGTGGCTCCCTGGGTGTAGGTAGGTATCTCCCTGTGTGTGGAGGTAGGTGGCTCCCTGTGTGTGGAGGTAGGTGGCTCTCTGGGTGTGTAGGTAGGTGGCTCCCTGTGTGTGTAGGTAGGTGGCTCCCTGTGTGTGTAGGTAGGTGGCTTCCTGTGTGTGGAGGTAGGTAGCTCTCTGTGTGTGGAGGTAGGTAGCTCTCTGTGTGTGTAGGTAGGTAGCTCTCTGTGTGTGTAGGTAGGTGGCTCCCTGTGTGTGTGGAGATAGGTAGCTCTCTGTGTGTGTAGGTAGGTGGCTCCCTGTGTGTGGAGGTAGGTGGCTCCCTGTGTGTGGAGGTAGGTGGCTCCCTGGGTGTGGAGGTAGGTAGCTCCCTGGGTGTGGAGGTAGGTAGCTCCCTGGGTGTGGAGGTAGGTAGCTCCCTGGGTGTGGAGGTAGGTAGCTCCCTGGGTGTGGAGGTAGGTGGCTTCCTGTGTGTGTGTAGGTAAGTGGCTTCCTGTGTGTGTAGGCAGGTGGCTCCCTGTGTGTGTGGAGGTAGGTGGCTCCCTGTGTGTGTGGAGGTAGGTGGCTCCCTGTGTGTGTGGAGGTAGGTGGCTCCCTGTGTGTGTGGAGGTAGGTGGCTCCCTGTGTGTGTGTAGGTAGGTGGCTCCCTGGGTGGAGGTAGGTAGCTCCCAGTGTGTGTAAGTAGGTGGCTCCCTGTGTGTGTGGAGGTAGGTGGCTCTCTGGGTGTGTAGGCAGGTGGCTCCCTGTGTGTGTGTAGGTAGGTGGCTCCCTGTGTGTGTGGAGGTAGGTGGCTCCCTGGGTGGAGGTAGGTAGCTCCCAGTGTGTGTAGGTAGGTGGCTCCCTGTGTGTGTGGAGGTAGGTGGCTCTCTGGGTGTGTAGGCAGGTGGCTCCCTGTGTGTGTGTAGGTAGGTGGCTTCCTGTGTGTGGAGGTAGGTAGCTCCCAGTGTGTGTAGGTAGGTGGCTCCCTGTGTGTGTGTAGGTAGGTGGCTCCCTGTGTGTGTGTAGGTAGGTGGCTTCCTGTGTGTGGAGGTAGGTAGCTCCCAGTGTGTGTAGGCAGGTGGCTCCCTGTGTGTGTGTAGGTAGGTAGCTCTCTGTGTGTAGGTAGGTAGCTCCCTGGGTGTGAAGTAGGTGGCTCCCTGTGTGTGGAGGTAGGTGGCTCCCTGTGTGTGGAGGTAGGTGGCTCCCTGTGTGTGGAGGTAGGTGGCTCCCTGTGTGTGGAGGTAGGTGGCTCCCTGTGTGTTGAGGTAGGTGGCTCTCTGGGTGTGTAGGTAGGTGGCTCCCTGTGTGTGTAGGTAGGTGGCTTCCTGTGTGTGGAGGTAGGTAGCTCTCTGTGTGTGGAGGTAGGTAGCTCTGTGTGTGTGGAGGTAGGTAGCTCTCTGTGTGTGTAGGTAGGTGGCTCCCTGTGTGTGTGGAGGTAGGTAGCTCTCTGTGTGTGGAGGTAGGTGGCTCCCTGTGTGTGGAGGTAGGTGGCTCCCTGTGTGTGGAGGTAGGTGGCTCCCTGGGTGTGGAGGTAGGTAGCTCCCTGGGTGTGGAGGTAGGTAGCTCCCTGGGTGTGGAGGTAGGTAGCTCCCTGGGTGTGGAGGTAGGTAGCTCCCTGGGTGTGGAGGTAGGTGGCTCCCTGTGTGTGTGGAGGTAGGTGGCTCTCTGGGTGTGTAGGCAGGTGGCTCCCTGTGTGTGTGTAGGTAAGTGGCTTCCTGTGTGTGTAGGCAGGTGGCTCCCTGTGTGTGTGGAGGTAGGTGGCTCCCTGTGTGTGTGGAGGTAGGTGGCTCCCTGTGTGTGTGGAGGTAGGTGGCTCCCTGTGTGTGTGGAGGTAGGTGGCTCCCTGTGTGTGTGGAGGTAGGTGGCTCCCTGTGTGTGTGGAGGTAGGTGGCTCCCTGGGTGGAGGTAGGTAGCTCCCAGTGTGTGTAGGTAGGTGGCTCCCTGTGTGTGTGGAGGTAGGTGGCTCTCTGGGTGTGTAGGCAGGTGGCTCCCTGTGTGTGTGTAGGTAGGTGGCTTCCTGTGTGTGTAGGTAGGTGGCTTCCTGTGTGTGTAGGTAGGTGGCTCCCTGGGTGTGTAGGTAGGTGGCTCCCAGTGTGTGTAGGTAGGTGGCTCCCTGTGTGTGTGTAGGTAGGTGGCTCTCTGGGTGTGTAGGCAGGTGGCTCCCTGTGTGTGTGTAGGTAGGTGGCTTCCTGTGTGTGGAGGTAGGTGGCTCCCTGTGTGTGTAGGCAGGTGGCTCCCTGTGTGTGTGTAGGTAGGTAGCTCTCTGTGTGTAGGTAGGTAGCTCCCTGGGTGTGAGGTAGGTGGCTCCCTGTGTGTGGAGGTAGGTGGCTCCCTGTGTGTGGAGGTAGGTGGCTCCCTGTGTGTGGAGGTAGGTGGCTCCCTGTGTGTGTGTAGGTAGGTGGCTCTCTGGGTGTGTAGGTAGGTGGCTTCCTGTGTGTGGAGGTAGGTAGCTCTCTGTGTGTGGAGGTAGGTAGCTCTCTGTGTGTGTAGGTAGGTGGCTCCCTGTGTGTGTGGAGGTAGGTAGCTCTCTGTGTGTGTAGGTAGGTGGCTCCCTGTGTGTGTGGAGGTAGGTAGCTCTCTGTGTGTGTAGGTAGGTGGCTCCCTGTGTGTGGAGGTAGGTGGCTCCCTGTGTGTGGAGGTAGGTGGCTCCCTGTGTGTGGAGGTAAGTGGCTCCCTGGGTGTGGAGGTAGGTGGCTCTCTGTGTGTGGAGGTAGGTGGCTCCCTGTGTGTGTAGGTAGGTGGCTTCCTGTGTGTGGAGGTAGGTAGCTCTCTGTGTGTGGAGGTAGGTAGCTCTCTGTGTGTGTAGGTAGGTGGCTCCCTGTGTGTGTGGAGGTAGGTAGCTCTCTGTGTGTGTAGGTAGGTGGCTCCCTGTGTGTGTGGAGGTAGGTAGCTCTCTGTGTGTGTAGGTAGGTGGCTCCCTGTGTGTGGAGGTAGGTGGCTCCCTGTGTGTGGAGGTAGGTGGCTCCCTGTGTGTGGAGGTAGGTGGCTCCCTGGGTGTGGAGGTAGGTAGCTCCCTGGGTGTGGAGGTAGGTAGCTACCTGGGTGTGGAGGTAGGTAGCTCCCTGTGTGTGTGGAGGTAGGTAGCTCTCTGTGTGTGTAGGTAGGTGGCTCCCTGTGTGTGTAGGTAGGTGGCTCCCTGTGTGTGTGTGTAGGTAGGTAGCTCTCTGTGTGTAGGTAGGTGGCTGTGTGTGTGTAGGTAGGTAGCTCTCTGTGTGTAGGTAGGTGGCTCCCTGTGTGTGTGGAGGTAGGTGGCTCCCTGTGTGTGTGTAGGTAGGTAGCTCTCTGTGTGTAGGTAGGTGGCTGTGTGTGTGTAGGTAGGTGGCTGTGTGTGTGTAGGTAGGTGGCTGTGTGTGTGTAGGTAGGTAGCTCTCTGTGTGTAGGTAGGTGGCTGTGTGTGTGTGTAGGTAGGTAGCTCTCTGTGTGTAGGTAGGTAGCTCCCTGGGTGTGTAGGTAGGTGGCTCCCTGTGTGTGGAGGTAGGTGGCTCCCTGTGTGTGGAGGTAGGTGGCTCCCTGTGTGTGGAGGTAGGTGGCTCCCTGTGTGCGGAGGTAGGTGGCTCCCTGTGTGTGGAGGTAGGTATCTCCCTGTGTGTGGAGGTAGGTGGCTCCCTGTGTGTGGAGGTAGGTATCTCCCTGTGTGTGGAGGTAGGTGGCTCCCTGTGTGTGGAGGTAGGTATCTCCCTGTGTGTGGAGGTAGGTGGCTCCCTGTGTGTGGAGGTAGGTATCTCCCTGTGTGTGGAGGTAGGTGGCTCCCTGTGTGTGGAGGTAGGTGGCTCCCTGTGTGTGTAGGTAGGTGGCTCCCTGTGTGTGGAGGTAGGTGGCTCCCTGTGTGTGGAGGTAGGTGGCTCCCTGTGTGTAGGTAGGTGGCTCCCTGTGTGTGGAGGTAGGTGGCTCTCTGTGTGTGTGGAGGTAGGTGGCTCTCTGTGTGTGTGGAGGTAGGTGGCTCCCTGTGTGTGTAGGTAGGTGGCTCCCTGTGTGTGGAGGTAGGTAGCTCTCTGTGTGTAGGTAGGTGGCTCCCTGTGAGTGTAGGTAGGTAGCTCTCTGTGTGTAGGTAGGTGGCTCCCTGTGTGTGGAGGTAGGTGGCTCCCTGTGTGTGTGGAGGTAGGTGGCTCTCTGTGTGTGTGGAGGTACGTGGCTCCCTGTGTGTGTAGGTAGGTGGCTCCCTGGGTGTGTAGGTAGGTGGCTCCCTGTGTGTGGAGGTAGGTAGCTCCCTGTGTGTGGAGGTAGGTGGCTCCCTGGGTGTGTAGGTAGGTGGCTCCCTGTGTGTGGAGGTAGGTAGCTCTCTGTGTGTAGGTAGGTGGCTCCCTGGGTGTGTAGGTAGGTGGCTCCCTGGGTGTGTAGGTAGGTGGCTCCCTGGGTGTGTAGGTAGGTGGCTCCCTGGGTGTGTAGGTAGGTGGCTCCCTGTGTGGCAGCTCCTCATGTATTTATGGACCCAGGACAGCAGAATACGTGACTCCTCCCATGATGATCACATGACCCTGACATCATCACAGGTCCTATAGTCACTTAAATATAACATTTTCCACGGATTTGTCTGATCACATGACAATGACATCATCACAGGTCCTGCAGCCCCTGGGATGGAGCATCTCCAGAGAAGTTACTAGTCAGTATATAATGTATCATTGTTACTATATCCATTGTATATAATGTATCATTGTTACTATATCCATTGTATATAATGTATCATTGTTACTATATCCATTGTATATAATGTATCATTGTTACTATATCCATTGTATATGATACAGGCTGTATATAAGATTAGTCTCCTATATACATGTATAGTATATCATTGTGTACAGTACAGGCTGTATATAAGATTAGTCTCCTATATACATGTATAATATATCATTGTGTACAGTACAGGCTGTATATAAGATCAGTCTCCTATATACGTGTATAATATACCATTGTGTACAGTACAGGCTGTATATAAGATTAGTCTCCTATATACATGTATAATATATCATTGTGTACAGTACAGGCTGTATATAAGATTAGTCTCCTATATACATGTATAATATACCATTGTGTACAGTACAGGCTGTATATAAGATCAGTCTCCTATATACATGTATACTATATCACTGTGTACAGTACAGGCTGTATATAAGATTACTACTTTCCAAAAAGTAGAACATTTTGAATTGGAAAAAACATAGGTTTTTCACAATTTTCGCCAAATTTCCTTTATTTAATAAATAAATACTAATCATATGCTTACATTTCACAACCAACCAAGTACAAAGTGTCACGAAAATCTCTAAATCCCCAGGATATGTTAAAGCTTCCGGAGTTATGACCACTTATAGTGACACAGGGCAGATTTTAAACAAAGGGCCAAGTCGTTAAGGGGTTAAATGAAGTTTCCATTTGTATGTCGGCCATTACTTTAGTTATAGTCTCAGCCGCCATGTGTCTGGCGATGCGATTACTCAGATCCTGTGTTCTATGTATTATATAGCGACCACGTTTTTTCCCTTCCACCTCCCAGAATCCTTTATGACATGAGCCCCGCGTGACCTGCAGAACATGGACAAGTGCCCGGAGCGCCTGACGGAGAAGGTCCTGAATGTCACGTTAGAGGTCATCTACCTGCTGACCGGAGAGGTGAGGGCGCCCGTACATTGTCTTATCCGTATTTATAGAAGGACAATAGTTTTCCTGGTTGGGGAAGCTGCTGTCGGAGAGGCCGGTAAGACGTCTGCTCACAGTGTGGATTTTATTGTAAATCTGCAGCGTAAGGCGAAATTCACACTAACGTGTCCCACCCCACCCCCCACCCCCCCGTGCCTTAGCACCGATCCGCTCACCCCCGCCCCTCTCCACAGAGAAACGTGGGGCCCGGCGCCGTATTCCTGGGAAATTACTTGTCCTATCTTTCTCCCGGCTACGGAACGGTACATAGACACACGTGTGCTGCACCGTACCGGTCCCTTACAGCGCCGTGCGCCCATTACCAGCCTACGGGAGACGTATATCCAACGTATAATATGTCCGGCGTATACACGCCCCCAGCGGCCACGTGCATGAGGGCGAATACAGTAGCATTAAAATGAATGTGTTTAGGAAATAATCAGGCAAACAATGGGGCAGATTTATCAAGCTAATAGCCAGAGTATTCTTAGTTACCCCAGGGCAACCAATCACAGCTCAGCTTTCATTTTAACCCCTTCCCGCCGCAGCCCTTTTTTGATTTGGCGCTTTCATTTTTCTGTTCAATAAACTTTTATTGAAATTGGCAAATAACAAGGTTCAAAGTAACAACGGTGAATCGGGTACTCATCACATCAGCATGTATATCTTAGTGTACATAAGACAAGTGTCATACAACCAATGGTACAACTAACATAGGATGGATAGCCGCTTCATGGCGCTTTCATTTTTCACTCCCCACCTTCAAAAATCTATAACTTTTTTATTTTTCCACATGCAGAGCTCTGTGACGGCGTGTTTTCTGCATAACAAATTGCTCTTCATAGTGACGGTTTTTATTATTCCTGCCGTGTACTGGGAAGCGGGAAAAAAATTCCAAATGCAGAGAAATTGGTGAAAAAAAACATTTGTGCCGTTTCTTTTGGGCTTGGATTTTACGGATTTCACTGTGCGCCCCAAATGACAGGTCTAGTTTATTCTTTGGGTCGGTGCAATCACGTGGATACCAAATTTGTACAGGTTTTATAATGTTTTCATACATTTACAAAAATTAAAACCTTCTGTACAAAAATTGTAGTATATAGGTTTATTTTTTTTATTGACTCGTGTATAAGCCAAGGTGAGGTTTTTTTTGTGCTGAAAAACTCAGCTTTTACACGAGTATACACTCACCGGCCACTTTATTAGTTACACCTGTTCAACTGCTCGTTAACACTTAATTTCTAATCAGCCAATCACATGGCGGCAGTGCATTTAGGCATGTAGACATGGTCAAGACAATCTCATGCAGTTCACACCGAGCATCAGTATGGGGAAGAAAGGTGATTTGTGGCCTTTGAACGTGGCATGGTTGTTGGTGCCAGAAGGGCTGGTCTGAGTATTTCAGAAACTGCTGATCTACTGGGATTTTCACGCACAACCATCTCTAGGGTTTACAGAGAATGGTCCGAAAAAGAAAAAACATCCAGTGAGCGGCAGTTCTGTGGGCGGAAATGCCTTGTTGATGCCAGAGGTCAGAGGAGAATGGGCAGACTGGTTCGAGCTGATAGAAAGGCAACAGTGACTCAAATCACCACCCGTTACAACCAAGGTAGGCAGAAGAGCATCTCTGAACGCACAGTACGTCCAACTTTGAGGCAGATGGGCTACAGCAGCAGAAGACCACACCGGGTGCCACTCCTTTCAGCTAAGAACAGGAAACTGAGGCTACAATTTGCACAAGCTCATCGAAATTGGACAGTAGAAGATTGGAAAACGTTGCCTGGTCTGATGAGTCTCGATTTCTGCTGCGACATTCGGATGGTAGGGTCAGAATTTGGTGTCAACAACATGAAAGCATGGATCCATCCTGCCTTGTATCAGCGGGTCAGGCTGGTGCTGGTGGTGTCATGGATCCATCCTGCCTTGTATCAGCGGCTCAGGCTGGTGGTGGTGGTGTCATGGATCCATCCTGCCTTGTATCAGCGGGTCAGGCTGGTGGTGGTGGTGTCATGGATCCATCCTGCCTTGTATCAGCGGGTCAGGCTGGTGGTGGTGGTGTCATGGATCCATCCTGCCTTGTATCAGCGGCTCAGGCTGGTGGTGCTGGTGTCATGGATCCATCCTGCCTTGTATCAGCGGCTCAGGCTGGTGGTGGTGGTGTCATGGATCCATCCTGCCTTGTATCAGCGGGTCAGGCTGGTGGTGCTGGTGTCATGGTGTTGTTGCTGACCATGTCCATCCCTTTATGAGCACAATGTACCCTGTAACATCTGATGGCTACTTTCAGCAGGATAATGCGCCATGTCATAAAGCTGGAATCATCTCAGACTGGTTTCTTGAACATGACAATGAGGTCACTGGACACAAATGGCCTCCACAGTCACCAGATCTCAATCCAATAGAGCATCTTTGGGATGTGGTGGAACGGGAGATTCGCATCATGGATGTGCAGCCGACAAATCTGCGGCAACTGTGTGATGCCATCATGTCACTATGGAGCAAAATCTCTGAGGAGCTTCCAGCACCTTGTTGTATCTATGCCACGAAGAATTGAGGCAGTTCTGAAGGCAAAAGGGGGTCCGACACGTTACTAGCATGGTGTACCTAATAAGGTGGCCGCTGAGTGTATACGGTAACAACTAATTACATATTAACTTCTATTTTACGGACCCATTTTTATATGATTTATGGCGATTCCTGGGGTCCCCCTTTGATTGTCCTCTCTGCACAGGATTACATAGTAGTGAAGAAGGTATCGGGTGAAGAGGAAGAATGGGGCCGGCACCAGTTCCCCATCACGGAGCCTCCACTGAATGAAAGAAGATCTTCACAGAAAGTTCTAGAAAACATCAACACCATCATTTATCTGCTGACAGGCGAGGTGAGCTCTGCATGGATATAAAACCCTCCAAATACTGTGGAAGGGGGTAATAAAATTCAGATTATGACATCATGGGATTATGACAGTGGGCGACCTCTGATAATATTTTACTGGCCACTCCCGCTGCCTCTCTCCTATATATTGTGAGCCGAGGGAATCTCTCCAGTGATATCCGCACGATCCCTCATAGGGGCGGTGAGATTGCAGGGACTGGGTGATATTAGCTTCAAAATGAAATTAATTCCTATTTTGTATTGGTCGTTTTCAAATGTAATATGTAAAGTCTACGGCTAAAGGGTCGTCTGTTGTCATGTTTTTTACAGTGTAAAATATTACAGATTAACTAAAGGGTTTTTTTTCCCTACAAATAAATAGCTCTTGGGATGTAAAACAACTTTGCCTATAATCCTTGTTACCTTTATACAGCAGTTTCTTTTCTGTGCCCCTCAGAGCTGCAGTCGCTACTTCTCCTCCACGTGCTGGAGTCCTTAGTTTGTTTATAGTTTGTTTCTTAGTCGGTTTCATGGGAGGGAAGGAGCTGCTGCTCCATTCTAGCAGAGGAGGAGGTCATGTGACAGAGCTCTCTCTGGGCATGTAGCAGAGCTGGATGTGTCCAAGACAGATGTAAATACAGATGTCTCCTGTACAGAATAGTGAGGTAGAAGATCTCCCCTGTTCCCTATTAGTCCCTTCATCCTTGTCTGTGATTCTACAGAACTTTCTCTCTCCTCTCCTCATGCTGCTCCCCTCCCCCATATTGTCATCAGCACTTTTTGCACTGTGCAGAGAAGCTATTAACCTTAGTGCTCACACAGCACAGCTACAGACTTCATGTAACTGGTTTAGCTATGATTTCTATCACTTATTACATGTTCCCTGCTTCTCTATGTGAGGGGAGCTGCCAGGCTGTCACCATTTACCATACTGTGCAGTGTTCATTTAGTTTTTCAAAAGTAAATCCAATGGAGTTAATTCTAGTGATGTGTCTTTAGTAAACGAGCCGGCTCTAAGAGCCAGCTTTTGTTTGTGAACGATGGGAGCCGGCTACCACAATGAGTCGATGGCTCACAATACCCCACCACCTTTAGCCCGATACGATAGGTTTCAAAGGGGAGTGACTGACTGGCCTGCAAAGAGAAGAAGGAGCCATGTAGTGACAGCAGACGAGTCAACGAAAAAAAGGGGAGAGCAAGAAAGAATGGAAAATCTAGGTGGTCGAGCCAAGTAACAGCACAGTACATGGTACATAAGCATACATCGCAGGCAATGTATATAGTATAGTATATATAGTATAGAGGAGTATAATGTCATCGCTGTCCACACAATGTGGGAAATAATCTGGTACAGAGCCACAATGTGTCATGGGAAGACACTCAGGTCATTCAACCCCATCATACCTCAAGCATTACATTAATCACTTCTTGGCGTAGTAAGGTGTTTTTGGGCGGTCGCCGCCTTGGGGGTCTACCTCTACATTTTCAAGACCCTGTACTGAGAATATACCGAGAGTGTACCGAGACTATACTGAGACTGTACTGAGAATATACCGAGACTGTACCGAGACTATACTGAGACTGTACTGAGACTGTACTGAGACTATACCGAGAGTGTACCGAGACTATACCGAGACTGTACCGAGACTATACCGAGACTGTACCGAGACTATACTGAGAGTGTACTGAGACTATACTGAGAGTGTACTGAGACTATACTGAGACTGTACTGAGAGTGTACTGAGACTATACCGAGACTGTACTGAGAATATACCGAGACTGTACCGAGACTATACTGAGAGTGTACCGAGAGTGTACTGAGACTATACCGAGACTGTACTGAGAATATACCGAGACTGTACCGAGACTATACTGAGAGTGTACTGAGACTATACTGAGAGTGTACTGAGACTATACTGAGACTGTACTGAGACTGTACTGAGACTGTACTGAGACTATACTGAGACTATACTGAGACTATACTGAGACTATACTGAGACTATACTGAGACTATACTGAGACTATACTGAGACTATACTGAGACTATACTGAGACTATACTGAGACTATACTGAGACTATACTGAGAGTGTACTGAGACTATACTGAGAGTGTACTGAGACTATACTGAGAGTGTACTGAGAGTGTACCGAGAGTGTACCGAGAGTGTACCGAGAGTGTACCGAGAGTGTACCGAGACTATACTGAGAGTGTACCGAGACTATACTGAGAGTGTACCGAGACTATACTGAGAGTGTACTGAGAGTGTACTGAGAGTGTACTGAGAGTGTACTGAGAGTGTACTGAGACTATACCGAGAGTGTACCGAGACTGTACCGAGAGTGTACCGAGAGTGTACCGAGAGTGTACCGAGACTGTACCGAGACTGTACCGAGAGTGTACTGAGACTATACTGAGACTATACTGAGACTATACTGAGAGTGTACTGAGACTATACTGAGACTATACTGAGACTGTACTGAGAGTGTACTGAGAGTGTACTGAGAGTGTACTGAGAGTGTACTGAGAGTGTACTGAGAGTGTACTGAGAGTGTACTGAGAGTGTACTGAGACTATACTGAGACTGTACTGAGAGTGTACTGAGAGTGTACTGAGAGTGTACTGAGAGTGTACTGAGAGTGTACTGAGACTATACTGAGACTATACTGAGAGTGTACTGAGACTATACTGAGACTATACTGAGACTATACTGAGACTGTACTGAGACTGTACTGAGAGTGTACCGAGAGTGTACCGAGAGTGTACCGAGACTGTACCGAGACTGTACCGAGAGTGTACTGAGACTATACTGAGACTATACTGAGACTATACTGAGAGTGTACTGAGACTATACTGAGACTATACTGAGACTATACTGAGACTGTACTGAGAGTGTACTGAGAGTGTACTGAGAGTGTACTGAGAGTGTACTGAGAGTGTACTGAGAGTGTACTGAGAGTGTACTGAGAGTGTACTGAGAGTGTACTGAGAGTGTACTGAGAGTGTACTGAGAGTGTACTGAGAGTGTACTGAGACTATACTGAGACTATACTGAGAGTGTACTGAGAGTGTACTGAGAGTGTACTGAGACTATACTGAGACTATACTGAGACTATACTGAGACTGTACTGAGAGTGTACTGAGAGTGTACTGAGACTATACTGAGAGTGTACTGAGACTATACTGAGACTATACTGAGACTGTACTGAGAGTGTACTGAGAGTGTACTGAGAGTGTACTGAGAGTGTACTGAGACTATACTGAGAGTGTACTGAGAGTGTACTGAGAGTGTACTGAGAGTGTACTGAGACTATACTGAGACTGTACCGAGACTGTACCGAGAGTGTACCGAGAGTGTACCGAGACTATACTGAGACTATACTGAGACTATACTGAGAGTGTACTGAGACTATACTGAGACTATACTGAGACTATACTGAGACTATACTGAGAGTGTACTGAGAGTGTACTGAGAGTGTACTGAGAGTGTACTGAGACTGTACTGAGACTATACTGAGACTATACTGAGACTGTACTGAGACTATACTGAGACTATACTGAGACTATACTGAGAGTGTACTGAGACTATACTGAGACTATACTGAGACTGTACTGAGACTATACTGAGACTATACTGAGACTATACTGAGACTATACTGAGACTGTACTGAGACTATACTGAGACTATACTGAGACTGTACTGAGACTATACTGAGACTATACTGAGACTATACTGAGACTATACTGAGACTGTACTGAGACTATACTGAGACTATACTGAGAGTGTACTGAGAGTGTACTGAGACTATACTGAGAGTGTACTGAGAGTGTACTGAGAGTGTACTGAGACTGTACTGAGACTGTACTGAGACTGTACTGAGAGTGTACTGAGACTATACTGAGAGTGTACCGAGAGTGTACTGAGACTATACTGAGACTATACTGAGACTATACTGAGACTATACTGAGACTGTACTGAGAGTGTACTGAGAGTGTACTGAGAGTGTACTGAGAGTGTACTGAGACTATACTGAGACTATACTGAGAGTGTACTGAGAGTGTACTGAGAGTGTACTGAGACTATACTGAGACTATACTGAGACTATACTGAGAGTGTACTGAGACTGTACTGAGACTGTACTGAGACTGTACTGAGACTGTACTGAGAGTGTACTGAGACTATACTGAGAGTGTACCGAGAGTGTACTGAGACTATACTGAGACTATACTGAGACTGTACTGAGACTATACTGAGACTATACTGAGACTATACTGAGACTATACTGAGACTGTACTGAGAGTGTACTGAGAGTGTACTGAGAGTGTACTGAGAGTGTACTGAGACTATACTGAGACTATACTGAGAGTGTACTGAGAGTGTACTGAGAGTGTACTGAGACTATACTGAGACTATACTGAGACTATACTGAGAGTGTACTGAGAGTGTACTGAGAGTGTACTGAGACTATACTGAGACTGTACTGAGACTGTACTGAGAGTGTACTGAGAGTGTACTGAGAGTGTACTGAGACTATACTGAGACTATACTGAGACTATACTGAGAGTGTACTGAGAGTGTACTGAGACTATACTGAGAGTGTACTGAGAGTGTACTGAGAGTGTACTGAGAGTGTACTGAGAGTGTACTGAGAGTGTACTGAGACTATACTGAGACTATACTGAGACTATACTGAGAGTGTACTGAGAGTGTACTGAGACTATACTGAGAGTGTACTGAGAGTGTACTGAGAGTGTACTGAGAGTGTACTGAGAGTGTACTGAGAGTGTACTGAGAGTGTACTGAGACTATACTGAGAGTGTACTGAGAGTGTACTGAGAGTGTACTGAGACTATACTGAGAGTGTACTGAGAGTTTACCGAGAGTGTACTGAGGCTATTTCCTTGTGTGATCAGGTGACGATCAGGTGTTGGGATTCTGGGATCTCTTTCTCCCTGGAGGAGTGGAAGTATTTAGAGGAACACCGGGATCTGTACCGGGACGTAACGGTGTTGGACGTTCAGCGGCTTTTCTTATCTCCAGGTAAGTTTTTTGATAATAATCCTTCCCTCACTAGTAACAAGATATTTACTCCCATGATCTTAGATGTATTTTCGCATCTACAGAAGGATCCAGGAGGGAGATACTACCAGCCCCATCATCCAATCATTTTTACACCCATGAGAATCCGGAGGGGGATCGCAATGTTCCTCAGGATCAGGTAGTCTCCAGTATTCTGATTATTCGCATCTATGTGTCCGGATATTTCCCTGGCCTGTGGATTCCACCGGAGAGCCAGAATTTTGCATCATTAAATTAACCATCGAAATCCTGGATAAAGCAGGGACTCTTAGTGATAGATCCAGGCTCTGTGGCTGTGGTCATCTTCTTATATTTGTTATTCATGGCCTCCTTTCTTTTAAAATCAACTTGTAAAATTATGCCAATGAGGCTGTAAGGCTCTGGGGGTGTTACCAGAGACCTTTCATGTTTTCCCCTCTGCACACTTCCCTTTCCCCCAACCTGCTGTAATCTCACACAATGGGAGGAGGGAAGTGCTGCTGCACATGTATCATAGTGTCATAGTTTATACGTGTGAAAAAAGACCCTTGTCCATCAAGTGCAACCAAGAGATTGGATGAGGAAGGGATTTAGGGGAAACAATTCTATATAACATAATCATCAATGTTATTTAGGTGTGGAAAGGCATCTAGACCCTTCTTGAAGCTCTCTGCTGTCCCTGCTGTGACCAGCGCCTGAGCTCTCTGCTGTCCCTGCTGTGACCAGCGCCTGAGCTCTCTGCTTTCCCTGCTGTGACCAGCGCCTGAGCTCTCTGCTGTCCCTGCTGTGACCAGCGCCCGAGCTCTCTGCTGTCCCTGCTGTGACCAGTGCCTGAGCTCTCTGCTGTCCCTGCTGTGCTCTGCTCCTGAGCTCTCTGCTGTCCCTGCTGTGCTCTGCTCCTGAGCTCTCTGCTGTCCCTGCTGTGCTCTGCTCCTGAGCTCTCTGCTGTCCCTGCTGTGACCAGCACCTGAGCTCTCTGCTGTCCCTGCTGTGACCAGCGCCTGAGCTCTCTGCTGTCCCTGCTGTGACCAGCGCCTGAGCTCTCTGCTGTCCCTGCTGTGACCAGCGCCTGAGCTCTCTGCTGTCCCTGCTGTGACCAGCACCTGAGCTCTCTGCTGTCCCTGCTGTGACTAGCGCCTGAGCTTTCTGCTGTCCCTGCTGTGCTCTGCTCCTGAGCTCTCTGCTGTCCCTGCTGTGCTCTGCTCCTGAGCTCTCTGCTGTCCCTGCTGTGACCAGCGCCTGAGCTCTCTGCTGTCCCTGCTGTGACCAGCGCCTGAGCTCTCTGCTGTCTCTGCTGTGACCAGCGCCTGAGCTCTCTGCTGTGACCAGCGCCTGAGCTCTCTGCTGTCTCTGCTGTGACCAGCGCCTGAGCTCTCTGCTGTCCCTGCTGTGACCGGCGCCTGAGCTCTCTGCTGTCCCTGCTGTGACCAGCGCCTGAGCTCTCTGCTGTCCCTGCTTTGACCAGCGCCTGAGCTCTCTGCTGTCCCTGCTGTGCTCTGCTCCTGAGCTCTCTGCTGTCCCTGCTGTGCTCTGCTCCTGAGCTCTCTGCTGTCCCTGCTGTGACCAGCGCCTGAGCTCTCTGCTGTCCCTGCTGTGACCAGCGCCTGAGCTCTCTGCTGTCCCTGCTGTGACCAGCGCCTGAGCTCTCTGCTGTCCCTGCTGTGACCAGCGCCTGAGCTCTCTGCTGTCCCTGCTGTGACCAGCGCCTGAGCTCTCTGCTGTCCCTGCTGTGACCAGCGCCTGAGCTCTCTGCTGTCCCTGCTGTGACCAGCGCCTGAGCTCTCTGCTGTCCCTGCTGTGACCAGCGCCTGAGCTCTCTGCTGTCCCTGCTGTGACCAGCGCCTGAGCTCTCTGCTGTCCCTGCTGTGACCAGCGCCTGAGCTCTCTGCTGTCCCTGCTGTGACCAGCGCCTGAGCTCTCTGCTGTCCCTGCTGTGACCAGCGCCTGAGCTCTCTGCTGTCCCTGCTGTGCTCTGCTCCTGAGCTCTCTGCTGTCCCTGCTGTGACCAGCGCCTGAGCTCTCTGCTGTCCCTGCTGTGACCAGCGCCTGAGCTCTCTGCTGTCCCTGCTGTGACCAGCGCCTGAGCTCTCTGCTGTCCCTGCTGTGACCAGCGCCTGAGCTCTCTGCTGTCCCTGCTGTGCTCTGCTCCTGAGCTCTCTGCTGTCCCTGCTGTGACCAGCGCCTGTGCTCGGCTATTCCACAGATTGACAGTTCTCACAGTAAAGAAGCCCTGTCTCCTCTGGTGATTAAACAGGAAGAAGAAGGTGAACTCCGGGGACCTGAGTGGGGAAGCGACACATGCAGGATATCAGCGCATGATTTTAGTGACTCCCAGCACAGCACATTATACACAGACAATGCACTTACATGCACCAGGAAGAAGAAGGTGAACTCCGGGGACCTGAGTGGGGAAGCGACACATGCTGGATATCGGGCGCACGATCTTAGTGACTCCCCGCACAGCGCATTATACACAGACAATGCACTTACATGCACCGGGAAGAAGAAGGTGAACTCCGGGGACCTGAGCGGGGGAAGCAACACATGCAGGATATCGGGCGCAGGATCTTAGTGACTCCCCGCACAGCGCATTATACATGGACAATGCACTTACATGCACCAGGAAGAAGAAGGTGAACTCCGGGGACCTGAGCGGGGAAGAGACACATGCAGGATATCAGGCGCAGGATCTTAGTGACTCCCCGCACAGCACATTATACACGGACAATGCACTTACATGCACCAGGAAGAAGAAGGTGAACTCCAGGGACCTGAGCGGGGAAGTGACACATGCAGGATATTGTGCGCAGGATCTTAGTGACTCCCCGCACAGCACATTATACACGGACAATGCACTTACATGCACCAGGAAGAAGAAGGTGAATTCCTGGGACCTGAGCGGGGAAGTGACACATGCAGGATATCGGGTGCAGGATCTTCATGCATCCTTCATCCTCGTTGGACCGTCCAAATCGGGGATCGCGACAGGACCAGGTAAGTAAATTTGCGGAAATATCCACAGCTGCTCCTCCATCCAGGCACTATCTCACCTCTTCATAGGAGCAGATCAGGTCAGTCTGACAACTTCTATCCCTAGTAACCCCTCGCTGGCTGTCACTTATTATACCATGTGATGTCACATCCTCCTGTGTAACAGCGTCATTTTAAACATTGATTTTAGAAGGAAGAGGCCAAGGATAACAGTTATAAGAAGAAATCCTCTTAGAGTGTAGCTGTCTAATATGTTTTATTATTATTTTCTTTTATGTTACATTGAAATCACTTTGTGCTGTTATTAAGGTTGAAGATCTGAACGGCATAAAAGTAAAAGTTATAGAAGAAGAGGATGAGCCGGATATAAGATCTGAGCGGCAGCTTCAGAGACCAGAGATTCCTACAGACGTGGGCAGAAGTAAGTGACGGAGGGTGAAGAGTTTGTGCAGAGTTACAATGTTTTCTATGCTGCATTTAGTATCCATCTATCAATACTGAAATTAACCCAATATAAATCATTCATAACAACGAAGATTAAAAATCATCGCCCTCATCCCGAAATGGTTCCCTTTCTTGGCTGAAATGTTAAAAAATCAGTTTGTGAACTTAAATGCAACTCACCTGCCGTGTGTCCAATGTTACTACTTGGTCATGTGACCAGGGTGACATCATCCAAGTTCCTTTTACATTTGCACAGTTTACCCCATGTATGTATCTGATCACATGTTATAAATATATATACAGGTAGTTCCCCGGGTTATGTACATGATAGGTTCCATAGGTTTGTTTTTAAGTTGAATTTGTATGTAAGTCGAAACTGTAGGGGGCGCACTGCAGTCAGTCATATCTCCGGAAATGTGACACATAGAAATACAATTCTGTCTGTATTATTAAAAATAATATATCTGGATTGGTTGTCTAGGTGACACAGAACTGGGAATATCCACTATTAAAGAACATCTACCATAAGATCACCTAATGTCAGATAATTAGTACTTACCTTCCCAAACCGTCCCCACGTGTTCCAGTCTTCTTTTATTATAACCTTGAATGACCGCATTTCAGTGAAATATAAGTTTGTATGCAAATTAGCCTTGAGGTGCTCTGTGTGAAGATAATTTCTCATAAATGTCGCCATGTTGTCCCTTAGAAACAAGATAGCTTCCTCGGATACGACCACCTCACACTCTGGCAGCGGTGGCCAGACATGCGCTATAGAGCCCTGCCTGACCCCCTGGATTTAGCGATCATTACCACAGGACGGCTGTGGCACCTGCAGTAACTCCCGGACATTTCTTAAACAAACACCTTTTGTGTCTTTGTGCAATCCCTCCAGCAGAGGTGGTCGTATCCAAGGACACAGTCTTGTTTCTAAGGGACCATATCGCTACATTTATGAGAAATTATCTTCACACAGGAAAAAAAAAATTAATAACATCTAATTGAAGAAATGTTTATATATGTAGATTAATGACACTGAAAGTGACTGCCCAGACGAGAAGATTTGCATGTGCAAATAGGAATCGTATAGCTCTGTGGCAGTCGTGAAGGGGTTAAAGAAAACCTACCATTAGAAATGTAGCAATAAAGGTAGATGTGATAGTCGGCTGATAGTAACAGTGTGGGACTGGCCCACCGGAGTACCAGAGGATCCTCCGGTGGGCCCCTCTCTCAACCCATCAGAAAACAACACAATAAAGTATATTTCCTGGGAGATAATGAAGAGTGGACTCCCGGATTGATTTTCTCTGGTGGGCCTTAGGAAACCCATTCCGATACTTGGATAGTAACGATCGAAGCCCCTAATCTGCCTAATATGCTAATTATCAGCAGAGGCTACTAGGGTGTGGAGAAGCCTCTGCGGGGAGCGGGAGCTAAGGCTCCTCCAGGCCACCTACCTGTGGTGAATGTATTTTTGGGGGGAGAAAACTCCTACGTGTCTGCTCTGAATAAACCGTTTCCTGCGCTGCTGATAAGAAGTTTTCACCAATAAATTATTGTCGTTGTTTTTTCCGTCTTTTCCGTGTTGTGCAGCGCAGAATCCTCCAGGACAAATGTCATTGGCTGAGACCATTTTCCAGCTGTTGATGGAGATGGTCTACCTGCTGACGGGAGAGGTGAGGGGCTGTGCAGGTCATTGGGCAGAGGAGGGTCCCGGCCCATGGATGTGATGGTCTCATTGTCATGTACAGGATTACGCCATCGTGCAGAGGATGTCCGGCCACGGCTTGGCTTACATCGGTCAGTTCCATGTGTCTGGAGCTTCTAGCAAAATCCAGGGGGACACAAGGGAGCGTCCGCCTCATGTACTGGCCCTGGAGAGAATCAGGGACCCAAAGATCCTGGAGGTCACCAAGAAGATCCTGGAGCTGCTGAGCGGAGAGGTGAGTGATGCTGGGACACTGTGCTATATGTTATGGTATTGTTATATACAGATGATAGAGCTGCTGAGCGGAGAGGTGAGTGATGCTGGGACATTATACAGGATTATATTATATGGGTGATGTGTCCGGGTGGTGACTGTGTCATTGTGGGTGTCAGGTCCCTGTGAGGTGTCAGGACATTATACAGGATTATATTATATGGGTGATGTGTCCGGGTGGTGACTGTATCATTGTGGGTGTCAGGTCCCTGTGAGGTGTCAGGACATTATACAGGATTATATTATATGGGTGATGTGTCTGGGTGGTGACTGTATCATTGTGGGTGTCAGGTCCCTGTGAGGTGTCAGGACATTATACAGGATTATATTATATGGGTGATGTGTCCGGGTGATGACTGTATCATTGTGGGTGTCAGGTCCCTGTAAGGTGTCAGGACATTATACAGGATTATATTATATGGGTGATGTGTCTGGGTGGTGACTGTATCATTGTGGGTGTCAGGTTCCTGTGAGGTGTCAGGACATTATACAGGATTATATTATATGGGTGATGTGTCCGGGTGGTGACTGTATCATTGTGGGTGTCAGGTCCCTGTGAGGTGTCAGGACATTATACAGGATTATATTATATGGGTGATGTGTCCGGGTGGTGACTGTATCATTGTGGGTGTCAGGTCCCTGTGAGGTGTCAGGACATTATACAGGATTATATTATATGGGTGATGTGTCCGGGTGGTGACTGTATCATTGTGGGTGTCAGGTCCCTGTGAGGTGTCAGGACATTATACAGGATTATATTATATGGGTGATGTGTCTGGGTGGTGACTGTATCATTGTGGGTGTCAGGTTCCTGTGAGGTGTCAGGACATTATACAGGATTATATTATATGGGTGATGTGTCCGGGTGGTGACTGTATCATTGTGGGTGTCAGGTCCCTGTGAGGTGTCAGGACATTATACAGGATTATATTATATGGGTGATGTGTCCGGGTGGTGACTGTATCATTGTGGGTGTCAGGTCCCTGTGAGGTGTCAGGACATTATACAGGATTATATTATATGGGTGATGTGTCCGGGTGATGACTGTATCATTGTGGGTGTCAGGTCCCTGTGAGGTGTCAGGACATTATACAGGATTATATTATATGGGTGATGTGTCCGGGTGGTGACTGTATCATTGAGGGTGTCAGGTCCCTGTGAGGTGTCAGGACATTATACAGGATTATATTATATGGGTGATGTGTCCGGGTGATGACTGTATCATTGTGGGTGTCAGGTCCCTGTGAGGTGTCAGGACATTATACAGGATTATATTATATGGGTGATGTGTCCGGGTGGTGACTGTATCATTGTGGGTGTCAGGTCCCTGTGAGGTGTCAGGACATTATACAGGATTATATTATATGGGTGATGTGTCCGGGTGATGACTGTATCATTGTGGGTGTCAGGTCCCTGTGAGGTGTCAGGACATTATACAGGATTATATTATATGGGTGATGTGTCCGGGTGATGACTGTATCATTGTGGGTGTCAGGTCCCTGTGAGGTGTCAGGACATTATACAGGATTATATTATATGGGTGATGTGTCCGGGTGGTGACTGTATCATTGTGGGTGTCAGGTCCCTGTGAGGTGTCAGGACATTATACAGGATTATATTATATGGGTGATGTGTCTGGGTGGTGACTGTATCATTGTGGGTGTCAGGTCCCTGTGAGGTGTCAGGACATTATACAGGATTATATTATATGGGTGATGTGTCCGGGTGGTGACTGTATCATTGTGGGTGTCAGGTCCCTGTGAGGTGTCAGGACATTATACAGGATTATATTATATGGGTGATGTGTCCGGGTGGTGACTGTATCATTGTGGGTGTCAGGTTCCTGTGAGGTGTCAGGACATTATACAGGATTATATTATATGGGTGATGTGTCCGGGTGGTGACTGTATCATTGTGGGTGTCAGGTCCCTGTGAGGTGTCAGGACATTATACAGGATTATATTATATGGGTGATGTGTCCGGGTGGTGACTGTATCATTGTGGGTGTCAGGTCCCTGTGAGGTGTCAGGACATTATACAGGATTATATTATATGGGTGATGTGTCCGGGTGATGACTGTATCATTGTGGGTGTCAGGTCCCTGTGAGGTGTCAGGACATTATACAGGATTATATTATATGGGTGATGTGTCCGGGTGGTGACTGTATCATTGTGGGTGTCAGGTCCCTGTGAGGTGTCAGGACATTATACAGGATTATATTATATGGGTGATGTGTCCGGGTGGTGACTGTATCATTGTGGGTGTCAGGTCCCTGTGAGGTGTCAGGACATTATACAGGATTATATTATATGGGTGATGTGTCCGGGTGATGACTGTATCATTGTGGGTGTCAGGTCCCTGTGAGGTGTCAGGACATTATACAGGATTATATTATATGGGTGATGTGTCCGGGTGGTGACTGTATCATTGTGGGTGTCAGGTCCCTGTGAGGTGTCAGGACATTATACAGGATTATATTATATGGGTGATGTGTCCGGGTGGTGACTGTATCATTGTGGGTGTCAGGTCCCTGTGAGGTGTCAGGACATTATACAGGATTATATTATATGGGTGATGTGTCCGGGTGGTGACTGTATCATTGTGTCACAGGTTCCTGTGAGGTGTCAGGACGTCTCCATCTATTTCTCCATGGAGGAGTGGGACTACATAGAAGAGCACAAGGACCTCTACAAGGACCTCATGGTGGAGGACCCCCGGCCCCTCACATCACCGGGTAAGACCTTTGTAGTCTTTGTCAATGAAATTAAGGAAACGGTTGACCTAGTTTGTGTTTAAAGGGGTTGGCCACTGTATATGTACAGGCGGTCCCCGGGTTACGTACAGGATTGTTTTTTTCTGTAATGGGACCAAGGATTATGAATAAAGCTTCATTACAGACACCTTACAGCTGATCATTGCAGCCTGGGACTATAGTAACATCCAGAGGTCACAGGGGGCAGAGGGGTCACCAGAGGTCACAGGGGGCAGAGGGGTCCGTCTGTAACTAGGGGTCCGTCTGTAACTAGGGGTTGCCTCTCCCCGGCCCCGATGTATGCCCGCTGTGCTATGGTATGGTGGCATAGATCGTGTGACTGTAGCCTTAGAATGAGACATTTTACATGTAATATAATTAAAAGAAAGTAAATTTTAGTGATGACGAAACCTTCCTGTTAAATCCATTATAAATCATTAGTTACTTGTATCAGATTATTATTATATCTACATTCTTCTTCTATTTTCACTTCCCGCAGAGGACTGTTCCGGATTCTCCGTTGGATCCGCGCCGCGCCCCGTTACTCCGGCTCTATCGTCCTTCTTCCCCGGTGGAGACTTTTCACCCAATAACAATGGATTCTCATCTGATCATTTCCAAACCACGGAACAGACCACAGGCCACAAAGGAGACAAAGTGTTTCCGTGTTCTGAATGTGGGAGACATTATAAGAATATCTTCAATCTGTCGGTGCACATGAGAATCCACCGCAACGAGCGGCCGTTTCCATGTACAGAATGTGGGAAATGTTTCACCAAGAAGTCAGTTCTGGTAGAACATCAAAGGGTTCACACGGGAGAGAAACCGTACTCGTGTTCAGAATGCGGGAAATGTTTTACCAAGAAATCGGCCGTCGCCGAACATCAAAAGACCCACACGGGCGAGAAACCTTTTACGTGTCTGGAGTGCGGCAAAAGTTTTACCAGGAAATTAATTTTGATTGAACATAAGAGAATTCACACAGGGGAGAAACCGTTCTTCTGTCCAGAATGTGGGAAGCGTTTTATGGTGAAACATCATCTCTGGAGACATCAGATAACTCACACGGGAGAGAAGCCATTTTTATGTTCCGAGTGCGGCAGAGGCTTCTACAGAAAATCTCATCTTGAGAGACATCAGAGAACTCACACGGGAGAGAAACCTTTTGCCTGTACGGAATGCGGGAAATGCTTCACCAAGAAGTCGATTCTTGTGGAACATGGGAGAACTCACACAGGGGAGAAGCCATTTTCGTGTTCAGAATGTGGGAAACGCTTCGTGGTGAAACATCATCTGGAGAGACATCAGATAAGTCACTCCGGGGATAAGCCTTTTCCATGCTCGGAATGTCAGAGAAGCTTTTCCAGGAAATCTCACCTTGAGAGACATGTAATAACTCACACGGGGGAGAAGCCATTTTCATGTTTGGAGTGTGGGAAATATTTTAGTAAAAAAGCCGAGCTCGTCGCGCATCAGAGAACCCACACAGAGGAGAAGCCATTGTCCTGTTCGGAATGTGGTGAGTATTTCACGGAGAAACGCCATCTGGAGAGACATCAAATCACTCACACGGCGGATAAATCATTCATCTGCACGGGATGTGGGAAGTGTTTTGCAGGAAAGTCTGCTCTTGTAGAGCATCAGAGAACTCACACAGGGGAGAAGCCATTTTCATGTTTGGAATGTGGAAGACATTTTGCCAGGAAATCAAACCTTGAGAAACATCTGGAGAAGCACGTGTGATGCTCCAAGGCCAAACCCTCCGTGGGTGCTCCGTGTGCTCCGAGAATGAGCAGGCCCCAGCATTGACCACCGGATCCATCTCCGGATGTCCATTCGTTTCCATTGCTCATGGTTGGCCACTTCAGTAGACGCACACACACGAGTTTAGCTAAAGGAACATAATCATGTAAAGCCGCCTCTAATGCAGGAAATGTTTCATTCACAAATAAATGTCACTCTGATTCTTTTCTTTTAACTTCCAATGCAGAATTTCTGTAATTTGTACTGAGAAGAGGAACCTTGTACCAGCTCCAAAAATGTCAACTCTCAGCGCCCTTTATTAGGAACAACCGAGTAATTGATTTTTTCTCATATGAGTAATAATGTTATTATGTTCAGATGGGTGGGGCCTGGTTATCGGCTCTAGCCAAGGACCACCCCTTTGACCACACAGAGCCTAATTCACATTGTGAGTACTAAGGCTCCTGGTAGCCCTGGGGTAACACATGACCGGTCGGAGGGGAATGAGTGAAGGACATTGGACATGTGCGGAGGACGCCCCGGCCCGGTCATGATGTGGTGAGGCCCAGTGTGCTGTGATCGGGTGCTATAGACCGCTGTGGGACCCGAGATCAGACCACAGATTGTGGTTAAGGCCTCCATTATGGGTGTGTCCATCACGTGGTCAGTCTGTGGACCATGTGCTGGTGAGATGACATGGACCGAATTACAGGGGGAGAATTAAACCTTAGGACCTTTTACCACCTTCACAAACCCCAAATTCTTGATCCCTTTATATGCAGTGGTCCACAGATTCTGGCATAGTTAGAATTTTCTCCTCACTGGGTCAATGTTATGCGATTATAGAATTTCTTACACTTACTGTGAACCTGAGGCGAGGCGCTCTGTAATAAGGGGAGGCGCTGTGTAATACGGCGAGGCGCTCTGTAATAAGGGGAGGCGCTCTGTAATAAGGCGAGGCGCTCTGTAATAAGGGGAGGCGCTCTGTAATAAGGCGAGGCGCTCTGTAATAAGGGGAGGCGCTGTGTAATACGGCGAGGCGCTGTGTAATAAGGGGAGGCGCTCTGTAATAAGGCGAGGCGCTCTGTAATAAGGCGAGGCGCTCTGTAATAAGGCGAGGCGCTCTGTAATAAGGGGAGGCGCTCTGTAATAAGGGGAGGCGCTCTGTAATAAGGCGAGGCGCTCTGTAATAAGGCGAGGCGCTCTGTAATAAGGGGAGGCGCTCTGTAATAAGGCGAGGCGCTCTGTAATAAGGCGAGGCGCTCTGTAATAAGGCGAGGCGCTCTGTAATAAGGGGAGGCGCTCTGTAATAAGGGGAGGCGCTCTGTAATAAGGCGAGGCGCTCTGTAATAAGGCGAGGCGCTCTGTAATAAGGCGAGGCGCTCTGTAATAAGGCGAGGCGCTCTGTAATAAGGCGAGGCGCTCTGTAATAAGGCGAGGCGCTCTGTAATAAGGCGAGGCGCTCTGTAATAAGGCGAGGCGCTCTGTAATAAGGCGAGGCGCTCTGTAATAAGGCGAGGCGCTCTGTAATAAGGCGAGGCGCTCTGTAATAAGGCGAGGCGCTCTGTAATAAGGCGAGGCGCTCTGTAATAAGGCGAGGCGCTCTGTAATAAGGCGAGGCGCTCTGTAATAAGGCGAGGCGCTCTGTAATAAGGCGAGGCGCTCTGTAATACGGCGAGGCGCTCTGTAATAAGGGGAGGCGCTCTGTAATAAGGGGAGGCGCTCTGTAATAAGGGGAGGCGCTCTGTAATAAGGAGAGGCGCTCTGTAATACAGCGAGGCGCTCTGTAATAAGGGGAGGCGCTGTGTAATAAGGGGAGGCGCTGTGTAATAAGGGGAGGCGCTGTGTAATAAGGGGAGGCGCTGTGTAATAAGGGGAGGCGCTCTGTAATAAGGGGAGGCGCTCTGTAATAAGGGGAGGCGCTCTGTAATAAGGCGAGGCGCTCTGTAATAAGGCGAGGCGCTCTGTAATAAGGCGAGGCGCTCTGTAATAAGGGGAGGCGCTCTGTAATAAGGGGAGGCGCTGTGTAATAAGGGGAGGCGCTGTGTAATAAGGGGAGGCGCTGTGTAATAAGGGGAGGCGCTGTGTAATAAGGGGAGGCACTGTGTAATAAGGGGAGGCGCTCTGTAATAAGGGGAGGCGCTCTGTAATAAGGGGAGGCGCTCTGTAATACAGCGAGGCGCTCTGTAATAAGGGGAGGCGCTCTGTAATAAGGGGAGGCGCTGTGTAATAAGGGGAGGCGCTCTGTAATACGGCGAGGCGCTCTGTAATAAGGGGAGGCGCTGTGTAATAAGGGGAGGCGCTGTGTAATAAGGGGAGGCGCTGTGTAATAAGGGGAGGCGCTGTGTAATAAGGGGAGGCGCTGTGTAATAAGGGGAGGCGCTGTGTAATAAGGGGAGGCGCTCTGTAATAAGGGGAGGCGCTCTGTAATATGACCGGTAACAGAATGGTTATTATGATGCTGAATGCAAATCACTTCAATCCTTTACATCCAAGTAGTTTATCTTACCTGCCCCCGGCCAGAGCCCAATCCCAAAGCTAGAAAATGGCCTGCGCTCCCGCTCCTCTCCTGCAGCATCGCCCCCCCCCATCATCTCTCTCTCCTCCCTGCAGCATCTAGAATAGAGACGCTTCTCATTGCATATGGAAGAAAGCACCAATATCGCTTGTAGCAGTGAGACAACATAAGTGGAGGAAGGAGGAGGAGAGAGGGAGGGGGAGGGGTGGATTTCAGACGGGGGCGTTGCTGACGGAGCACAGAAAACTTTTTAGATTTGAAATCCGACTGCGGAAAAAACAACAGGGGGAGGGAAAGGGAGGAAGATGCAGGGAGAATCCATACTGCCACCTGCAGCATAGGAGGAGAGACAACACAGGACCTGCCGGAGCTTAGAGGAAGGTAAGTCTTCACCACAACATTTAGTATTTACAGAAAGGGAAGGGAAAATGGCGAACAATTGTGGCAGATAAAATATAACATTTATTATTAAAATGTCTTTGCACAAGAAATGTAAAAATTTACAAACATATATATAACATCTAGGGCAAGATTAGGAGGCTCGTCTTCCTGCAAATATCGACCCCTGTTATTATTAACTTGTTTGATATTTTTTTTATTTTTTTCTATTTTTGTGCTTTTACTTTCAAAGAAAGGGACAGGAACGTAAAGTGTTAGAAAACTAAGATCCCTGCAGCTGCCTAGGACTGTTTTTGCTGATAGATCCTTCTATGTGCTGGTAAGAGCAGAATCCGTGGATACAGATACAATGTTGCACTTTATTTGTAACTTCTGTCTATAAGCCTTTGTATCACAAGCATTTAGGTTACAAGTTTCCTTTTATACCACGGATTCCCTGTCGATGTGTTCACTTTGTGTTTGGATTTTCATTTTAAACCCTGTGAACAAATTAAAGGGAACCTGTCACCAGGAGACCCATTTTTAGCACTCCCGAAGTCCCCACAGAGCACAGTACATGCACCGCCAAAGTGTTTTGTATTAAAAATAGGTTTTACAGAAAAAAAGATGTTATATAGAACCTTTCATTAGCATGTGCTGTGTGACTAGGCAGTGGCCTTTTGGGAGGGGCTGGAAAGGAGCAGCCCCCCCCCACCCTTGGGAAACAGCTCCTCCATGTGACCTTTTCAAATATATGAAAACACCCATCACTTGGCTTAGCGACGCCCCCTGCTCCTCTACAGCCAATCCCGAGTGATGGAGTTATTCATATATTTGAAAAGGTCACATGTTTCCCAAGGCTGGGGAGGGACTGCTCCTTTCCAGCTCCTTCCAATTGGCAACTGCCTAGTCACACAGCAGATGCTAATGAAAGGTACAATATAACATCTGTTTTTCTGTAAAACCAATTTTTTTATACAAAAACACTTTGGAAGTGTATGTACTATGCTCTGTGGGGACTGGGGGAGTGCTAAAAATGGCTCTCCTGGTGACAGGTTCCCTTTAAAGGACACCTGTCATCAGGTCTGTGTCACTAGTCCTGTCACCTCTACCTGTTGGAGCAGCTCACAAGGATCCATCCCAGCCTTTATCTAGTTATTTCATACATTATTCATTGTAAAATCATCTATTCTTTATCATGTAAATGAGGCTGGTCACATGGTCAGAGGCAGTGATGTCACTCCTGTTACCCCTCCCCTCTCCTCCCCCTGCTCATGTCTGTGTGTAATGTATAGTAAAGCATTGCTAGTGTGTGTGCTGCATCTGCTGACATGCTGCATCCTCCTCATACACAGACATCAGCTACACAAGTACCTGACATGTTCTGCTGTAACATGGCTGCCTGGAGCTGCTGTATCTCTCCTAAACACACACACACAGGCTGCAGGGGGCGCCAGCACCAGGAAGGATATCATTATACAGCCTCACATCATTATACAGGCTGTCAGTCATATGTATAGGAGTATCTCATGCACACACAGGCTGCAGGGGGCGTGGCCACCAGCACCAGGAAGCACATCATTATACAGCCTCACATCATTATACAGGCTGTCAGTCAAGCACTGGGGGTGTGGCTGTGCCTCCCACTCATGAATAGAGTGGACAGCTTGAATATGCTAATGCTTCATTGTACATTTCACAGGTCATTTGCATACAGCTTTAGGACCTCATTGCTTAGGGTTACAGGCATGTAGAGGGACAATGAAGGGATAGAGGCAATGCTCTCTAATGGCAGTTTATGACAATATATTTAGTTTAGGGGGTTATTTTGCATGACGGGTTCTCTTTAAAGCAGCATTTTTTGTATTCGCTGGTTTTACAGTGACCTTTCAGTGGGGATTTTATTCCCTACAATCTATCAATGCATCTCCATCTCCATCTCCATCATCTGGTAATGTGACTCCATGAATTTTTGGAACCAAAGTGGACTATAAAGCTACAGAATGCAAAACCTTTCTAGGAAAACATGCCAGACTTGGACTGCATTCACACCAACGTATGCCCCCGGGCCGCAGGTGAGCAGGCGTATGTCGGGCGCCATGGAGAAGGAGGGGTGACCTCTCCATAGCGATGCACAGGACATGTCCTATCTTTTCCCCCCAGACGAAGGCTGTCTCTCAGCCGAAACGCGCGTCGGGGTTGCTGCTATCTCGGGAAACGATTTCAATATGGGTAAGCTTGACACAGCAGTATGTATGCCTTGATTGCAGGTTATGTGACTCATCACCTTTCATGCTTCCCAACGTCACTATTGCATATTTGTATAAGGCCATGGATGCCCATACATGTTTTTACATATAGATGTATTGATCTGTCGCCCGTGATGCAACTCTTGCTTGTGTCCCCCCTTTTGTAGTGGGGCTCATTTTTAACCAGTACGCTATATTTGAATTTAATAACATTTACAATTTTCTACCATTTATGACGTCACTTGCTGTTTATGTTGGTTTTCTCACCCCCCTGTTTTGAGGGTTGAAAGATAGGTTTTATTTATGCTCTCCAACAAGCTTCATGGAGTATAATTATTATAGGGAAGCATGACCAGTATACTGTGCTAGACATATTACACCATTATAACTCCTTTCCTTTCCCTATTTGTGTATGTTCAATTTTGGTTTATAAGTACTTGTATCTGAATAGCACTTAGGTTATAAAAGTGTCATGTCCATATTACCACACCCGCGTCCGGTGCGCGTTACCTGCACAGTTCCCTACCCGCGTCCGGTGCGCGTTACCTGCACAGTTCCCTCCCCGCGTCCGGTGCGCGTTACCTGTACAGCTCCCTCCCCGCGTCCGGTGCGCGTTACCTGCACAGTTCCCTCCCCGCGCCCGGTGCGCGTTACCTGCACAGTTCCCTCCCCGCGCCCGGTGCGCGTTACCTGCACAGTTCCCTCCCCGCGTCCGGTGCGCGTTACCTGCACAGCTCCCTCCCCGCGTCCGGTGCGCGTTACCTGCACAGCTCCCTCCCCGCGTCCGGTGCGCGTTACCTGCACAGTTCCCTCCCCGCGTCCGGTGCGCGTTACCTGCACAGTTCCCTCCCCGCGCCCGGTGCGCGTTACCTGCACAGTTCCCTCCCCGCGCGCGTTACCTGCACAGTTCCCTCCCCGCGTCCGGTGCGCGTTACCTGCACAGCTCCCTCCCCGCGTCCGGTGCGCGTTACCTGCACAGCTCCCTCCCCGCGTCCGGTGCGCGTTACCTGCACAGCTCCCTCCCCGCGTCCGGTGCGCGTTACCTGCACAGTTCCCTCCCCGCGTCCGGTGCGCGTTACCTGCACAGCTCCCTCCCCGCGTCCGGTGCGCGTTACCTGCACAGTTCCCTCCCCGCGTCCGGTGCGCGTTACCTGCACAGTTCCCTCCCCGCGTCCGGTGCGCGTTACCTGCACAGCTCCCTCCCCGCGTCCGGTGCGCGTTACCTGCACAGCTCCCTCCCCGCGTCCGGTGCGCGTTACCTGCACAGCTCCCTCCCCGCGTCCGGTGCGCGTTACCTGCACAGTTCCCTCCCCGCGTCCGGTGCGCGTTACCTGCACAGTTCCCTCCCCGCGTCCGGTGCGCGTTACCTGCACAGTTCCCTCCCCGCGTCCGGTGCGCGTTACCTGCACAGTTCCCTCCCCGCGTCCGGTGCGCGTTACCTGCACAGCTCCCTCCCCGCGTCCGGTGCGCGTTACCTGCACAGCTCCCTCCCCGCGTCCGGTGCGCGTTACCTGCACAGCTCCCTCCCCGCGTCCGGTGCGCGTTACCTGCACAGCTCCCTCCCCGCGTCCGGTGCGCGTTACCTGCACAGTTCCCTCCCCGCGTCCGGTGCGCGTTACCTGCACAGTTCCCTCCCCGCGTCCGGTGCGCGTTACCTGCACAGTTCCCTCCCCGCGTCCGGTGCGCGTTACCTGCACAGTTCCCTCCCCGCGTCCGGTGCGCGTTACCTGCACAGTTCCCTCCCCGCGTCCGGTGCGCGTTACCTGCACAGTTCCCTCCCCGCGTCCGGTGCGCGTTACCTGCACAGTTCCCTCCCCGCGTCCGGTGCGCGTTACCTGCACAGTTCCCTCCCCGCGTCCGGTGCGCGTTACCTGCACAGCTCCCTCCCCGCGTCCGGTGCGCGTTACCTGCACAGCTCCCTCCCCGCGTCCGGTGCGCGTTACCTGCACAGCTCCCTCCCCGCGTCCGGTGCGCGTTACCTGCACAGCTCCCTCCCCGCGTCCGGTGCGCGTTACCTGCACAGCTCCCTCCCCGCGTCCGGTGCGCGTTACCTGCACAGCTCCCTCCCCGCGTCCGGTGCGCGTTACCTGCACAGTTCCCTCCCCGCGTCCGGTGCGCGTTACCTGCACAGTTCCCTCCCCGCGTCCGGTGCGCGTTACCTGCACAGTTCCCTCCCCGCGTCCGGTGCGCGTTACCTGCACAGTTCCCTCCCCGCGTCCGCTGCGCGTTACCTGCACAGTTCCCTCCCCGCGTCCGCTGCGCGTTACCTGCACAGTTCCCTCCCCGCGTCCGCTGCGCGTTACCTGCACAGTTCCCTCCCCGCGTCCGCTGCGCGTTACCTGCACAGTTCCCTCCCCGCGTCCGCTGCGCGTTACCTGCACAGTTCCCTCCCCGCGTCCGCTGCGCGTTACCTGCACAGTTCCCTCTGATGGCTGACACCCTGACGCGCGTTACGGCACATTGCCGCCGTCAAGAGGTCTTTACTGTGCTGCCAAAGTTTGGAATGTCATTTTCTGTAAAACGTTATACTAAATCTGTTATAAAATAAATAAAATGAAGTGACCAGTCTATTATATATAGAAATAGCTTCTAATTACCGGTATTGTGTGAGGTTTTTGTCCATTTTAAGTCATGGTAACAATTGCATGGAAGTGGCCAGTGGCTCCTTGTAATGTATAGTGTGCAGAAATGCCATGTACTATGTAGTGCCATGTAGTATTATAGCAATACAGTTGTATTGCAGTATATGGTAGGAATGATCTGAATATCTAGGGTTAATGTACCCTAGATGATCTAAGAAATTGTGAAAAAAAAGTTTAAAAAAATGTGAAAAATTTATAAAATATTAAAAGTTCAAATCACCCCCCTTTCCCTAGAACTGATATAAAACATATATGCCCCCTCCCCCCCAGCTCCGTGCAAAAGTTATTAACGTAAGAAGATGGCGACATTTTATTTTTCCTTTTTGTACACATTGTTTAATTTTTGAAAATGTATTAAAAGGCAATAAAACTTGTATAAATTTAGTATCACCGCGATCGCACTGAACCGAAGAATAAAGCTGACGTGTTATTTGGAGCGCAGAGTGAAAGTCGTAAAAGCTGAGCCCACAAGAACGTGACGCACGTGCGGTTTTTTTTCAATTTTTCCACATTTGGAATTTTTTTCCTGCTTCCCAGTACACGGCATGGAATAATAAATAACATCATGGGAAAGTTACATTTGTTACGCACAAAATAAGCCGTGTGCACGGAAAAATGAAAAAGTTATAGATTTTTGAAGATGGAGAGCGAGAAATGAGCGAAAATACCCTGCGTCCTTAAGGGGTTAAGGTATCTATGTGCAACGTCAACACAACTGAACATAAATCGTCCTTATCACAAACCATTGGTACCTCGTAATTCAAAGTGGACCCTGCACAACCAAAAGGTGAATAATAAATTCTAGCAAAAGTGATATATGTCGACACATCAAATATAATCTATTATATTTTATAATATTATAATATATTCCAAGAGGGCAAGGAATGTGTCATCTGACAATGTACAAAACATACATATAAGACTAATAAAAATGTACCAAGTACATAGGTAGAGTCACTGGCAGTCAATGGGGCACATTTACTTACCCGGCCCATTCGCGATCCAGCGGCGCGTTCTCTGAACAGGATTCGGGTCCGGACGGGATTTATGAAGGTAGTTCCTCCGCCGTCCACCAGGTGGCGCTGCTGCGCTGAAAAGCATCGGAACGCGCCGGAATACACCGAGCTGGACCAGGTGAAGGTAAGCGCTTCCCAAGCGACACATTTTCAGTTATTAAATGCGGCAGTTTTTCTGAATCCGTCGGGTTTTCGTTCGGCCACGCCCCCCCCATTTCCGTCGCGTGCATGCCAGCGCCGATGCGCCACAATCCGATCGCGTGCGCCAAAATCCCGGGGCAATTCAGGTACAATCGGCGCAAATTGGAAATATTCGGGTAACAGGTCGGGAAAACGCGAATCGGGCCCTTAGTAAATGACCCCCAATGTGTGTAGGGATGACTGGCAACGTACCTCCTGCACTAACAGAAAAGTTCTCCAAGGACACCCCTAGTACCAAGTGATCAACATCAGCGTCTCTAAGGACCAAGACGCTACACAAAACCTGTAAAAGGGAAAAGATAAAGTCAACGTGTCATAAATAGTAACGAGCCCCGATACATTACTGGTCCAGGTAGAGGTCAAAGGTCTGTAGGTCAGCGTCCCATGTCAAATAGCCTCAGGGTGCTACAAGTGGTGTGGAGGAGGTGGAGGGCTCCCCACGCGTTCCGTCCCCTAAATGGGGGACTTCCTCAGGGGTAGAAGTTCTGTGACATTTCATTAATATTTTTGAACAAAAAAAATAATCTAAGAATTCCATGAAGTTTTTGCCTGCAATAAATGGGCTACAGAAAGCGATTGTATAGAGAAACAACTGAGGGTTTATTACTTTAAGAAAATAAATAATACATTAAATAATAAATAACACATTATCCGTATAATAACAGAGATGGAAATATAAACTATAAACACCGACCATTCGAAGAATAATTAACAATAAATAGTAATTACGGAACCTTTCAGGTGTATTTTCTAGCTTGATGCACATCACGAAGCTTTCTTGCTTTCTGTTCCTCTGAACGTTAGGTTATATACAAATTCATGCAGGATCGACGCCCTCACTGCTTGTCCTTACACCCTGCCTAATATTCAAGTGCAAGCTTCACATAAGAAGGTCAGGAGTTTTTACCAGCCTGTGTCTCCTGTTGTGAAAGATTAGATTCTTATATTCCATGACCCCAAGAGCATGTTTCTAGGTGCTACAGAATAGAAAATAGGGGCGTCTGAAGTGACCCTCCCCCTACAGCCTCCAAACTTGACTCATCTCAGGCATAATATGACTCTTCTCTGCTCATTTTCTTACGAGTTTGGAGGTGAACAAGGTAGATTTCACATCATCTGGAATTCTGGAAAGGATATTGTACACCCTACCTGAGGGGCTGGTAGTTTAATACCTGATGACAGGTGCCCTTTAAATTTGTTATTGCTTTAGCTATGTTAATCCTGCTTCTGCCTTCCTGCTGAGGTAGGATCTTCCAGAGGCTGCTGTACTATAGATATAAGAGACATTTTCAGCCATGTTTGGCCAAGACAGGAATTCTGCTTCCAGCCTACGGAATTTATATGCAAATTTTTCATGAATACAGGAAAGTCATTGAAGCTCAATGTGAGTTAAAAAAAAGTCACTAATTCTTCACATATTGTATGTGATGCCTCAATAGATGAATAAAGAAACTCTAGCTCCATGGATAATGCAGTAAAATACCTTGTAGGTGAGACGGTTCACCCATCGAGACTTCTGCATTGTGTTATGTTTATGGTATTCAGCAAACTGTGACAAAATGTCCATGAGAAGAATCGATTCTGTTCAGTGTCGGACTGGGTTTCCTTAGGCCCACCAGGGAAATCACTCCGTGGGCCCACTCTTCGTTATCACCCAGGAAATATACTTTATGGTGTTGTTTTCTGATGGACCTCTGGGGTTCAGTATTGGGTTGAGAGGGGGCCCACCGGGGGATCCTCTGGTCCTCCGGTGGGCCAGTCCCACACTGATTCTATTCCATGTGAGTTCTCAGATGTCTCTCGAGGAGCCATTTCCTGGTAAAAGATCTTCCACATTCTGAGCAGGAAAATGGCTTCTCTCCCGTGTGAGTTATTTGATGTCTCTCAAGATGATGTTTGGCCATAAAACATTTTCTACATTCGGGACATGAAAACGGCTTCTTCCCCGTGTGAATTCTTTGATGTTCAGCTAGAACCGATTTCCGAGCAAAACGTTTCCCGCATTCCAAACACGAAAACGGCCGCTCTCCCGTGTGGCTTCTCCGATGCTCAACAACAGCCGATTTCTTAGTGAAACTTTTCCCACATTCGTTACATGAAAATGGCTTCTCCCCGGTGTGAACTTTCTGATGATCTATGAGGATGGACTTCTTGGTAAAACACTTTCCACACTGCGAACATGCGAAGGGTCTCTCGTTTCTGTGCATCCTCATGTGCATGGACAGATTGGAGACGGTTTTGTAGTGTCGGCCACATTCAGAACATGGGAAGAGTTTGGCCTCTCTACGGTCTGTACCTTGAGTCTGTGATGGATTTAGTGACGGTTCCTGCTGGTTTGGCGGCTCAGGTGGAAGATCCTTGTTGTAAAGGAGCCTTAGGTTTGGTGCAATGGAGTTTTCGGAAGACATGTAGTGAGGGATATCCTTAGGTCCTGCTTCAGAATATGGGGGTGAGGGAAGTCCTCCTGTGGTGCCGTCATCTGCTGGAAGTAGAATCAGATTACAGATACAAGCTCAGATTCTGACAATTACCCAATCATGGAAAACAAGCAAGAAGAGAGACGAGAAATGAATGCCAGGAACATCACACTGGTTGCATCGCTATTGATTACATAGGATATTGTTTTACATTTTTTCTGACACTGTTTGGTATGAAAAAAAATATATATTTAGATTTTTGAGTTTACTTTCAAAACTGCATTCATTGATAATAAACACTTGTTGTCTTCTGCACGGTGGCGATGAAGCTGCTGATCTGCTGCTCTACGGCTGGATACGGTAGAAATTCCTCAATGACATGCACCCGGGGCTGCAGCTCCTATGAAGCGGGATGAAAATCCTGCCTCAGGTGGCAGATAGTGGAGCCCTAAGGGGGGCGGCAGATCACCAGTAGTACAGACTTGTCCATACTAACAGAAATATCAATTACATTAATGTCTTTAATATCAATTACATCAGTGTCTGTGGTGCAGCACAGACCCATCCGTCAACAATGCTCTGTATGGCACAGTCCGATGTGACGTGACCGGTCTGTGTCCCTGCATAGAAGACACGGCTGTCTGATGATGAGGAGGAGATGGCAGCGGGGAGCGCTGGGACTGGAGGCAGGTACTAATTTTATTATTTTTTACAAGGGGTCTGTATATGTTATCTGTGAGGGGGGTTCCTGTCTGTACATGACGTCTATACATGTGTTATTATCCAGGTGACATTATTATGGATTAGCTGCATAAAGCTGAATGCAGCAGTGATGGCCGAGAGAGGCTGCGATGAAGTCCTTACTCGGGTGAGAGGCCGCATCAGCCTAGTGTCAGGCACAGGGCGTCTCTGATCTGGTGCCTCTGGGGATGTTCTCAATTGTTAGTAATGTTGTTAGCATTTTCTGATCGGGCTGTAGATGATTTTTTTTATAAATTTGCCTGAGATTTAGTTGATTTAAATACAAGAGGAGCTTGGGTGGGATGCTGGGGCAATGGGGCACAGAATCAGCCTTGCCTGCAGGTCTGATGAAGGGGCCCCCAACACTGCAGGCCCCATAGTGTCGGCCCCTGCGGCCATCTTGAAACCTGGTGCACGCTACAGTAAATGCTCCAGGCTGCGGCCGCCCCAGCCCATTCCTTGTCATACACCGGCCACTCTCTATGTGCCATGAAGGGGTCATAGGGAAAAAAAAGTTTACATTTCTGGCCAAAATACTGTCGTACAAACCATGCTAATTCCTCCCAATGAGTTACATAATGAGTGGTGGCTACATACCCGCTGGGCCATCTACACGACTGTCTTCTTCCTGAAACTGTTCATTTCCCTTGATATACATTTCCTCTTCTTTAATAACTTCCACTTTGATATTCATCAGATCTTCAGTCTCATTTAATACAAGTAAAAGAACAAACAACTGAGGAATCGGGTAGAAATAATAACGATCATAGTACTGTACAAACATCTACCTGATTATCCTGCGGAAAAGAAGGAATTTCCTCTGGACTATTCTGTAAACAAAGAGGAGTGGAAATCCCCGGAATATTTGTCTCCCAGGACTCATCTGTAAGAGAAGACACAATATATGACTAGATGGAGGAGACATTGTTATTACATTCTAGAAATCTCTCCTCTTACCAGGGCCGGCGCTAAGGGGCGGCATACTGGGCATTTGCCCCGGGCCCCCTGTCCTGTCCAGGGCCCCTCCTGATATACTGTACTGAATGTGACTGTTCACAAAAGTTTTATTTTGGGGCCCCACTTTGTCAAAAACCGCCCCTGCCTCTTACCCTGTGATGTGAGGGTCTGGTGGTCCTCCAGCATGAAGTCCTTGTAGAGGTCCTTGTGCTCTTCTATATACTCCCACTCCTCCATGGAGAAATACACAGCGACATCCTGACACCTTACAGGAACCTGATACCGACATTACAGTCATCAATCAGTACAGAAGCAAAGACGTGCAAAATATTTCTTGGAACTCTTGGATGAGGTTTTTTGGCGATCCAATAAAATTCGGATTCAATGCTAGATTAAATGGAACCCAAATTATTTTTTCGCAAATAAAGCTAGTGACAGTGTCCCATAGAGCCATAATGACTCAATAAGGTCCTTCCACTCCTCAGCACCCTGTGATTTCATGTGATCAGACACATACATGGGGTACATTTTGCAAATGTTATTGGGTATAGGACCTTTGATGACATCAGCCTGGTCACATGCCCCTCTGACTTGGCCACTTGGTCACTTCTACCAGTAGTTACTGCATTAGAGTGGGGTCAAAAAATACTTAAAGGGAACCTGTCATCAGCAATTGGTCTAATAACCACTACCAGCATATTGTCAAGCATCGTAACAGCTTCTAGTCTTGGTTTCTTACATGGTCCAGTGCGGTGGCTTCATCCAGAAAATCAACTTTGAAGTGAGATGTAAATTGGTTGTATAAAGTCACGGAGGCGGAGAGTTTAACACTGAAGTCAGGGTGGGGAGCTCTGAGCACCTCCTCCTCTGTGACTGACATCATGCATTGGTCTTCAGGAGATCTGGTTAGTTGTGTCTCTGGATGCAGGACCATCAATTACAGTGATGGCGGCTTTCTGAGGAAGAGAGAGCTGGACTTCATCATCAAACTCCTCCTCCTTGACTTTATAAAGCCAGTTTACTTCTCACTCCAAAGTAGATTTTCTGGATGATGGCACCGCACTGGGTCATGAAAGAAACATCATCTGGACGCTGCTCAGCTGCTTGGAAACACAATGTTAGTGATTTATCTGCTGACAGGTTCCCTTTAAATGTTGTAACAATCCAGAAAACATTTCCAACCAAGCATTCAGCTTTCCTCTGATAATGTGCACTCACCTCTCCAGTCAGCACCTCAAGCATCCTGTTTGTGAGGCTCAGGACCTTTTGGAGGTTGTCCCTCTCTATGAGTGAGTGACTTGTAGACTCCATGCAGGGTCTCCGGCTCCGGTGCCGCACGTCTGACATACGGCGCTGTCTGCTGGGGGCCTCAGCTGGCGACTTCTGAACTACCATGAAATCCTGTGTACGAGGAGAGATCCCTGGAGCCTCCAGTAATGACTCTATTATCAGGACTGATGAGGAGTCACTTACCTCTCCGGTCAGTAGTCGGATAATCTCCAGAGTCAGGTGTAAGATGTTCTCAGTCATTTTCGATCTTCCTTTACCATGGTTGTAAGGGCGCGGCCTACGGGGACAAAGACATCTTCTTATCTGTGTTTTATAGCACATGTACCATAGGTGTCACATAGAACCCATCTCCATTTACCTATAAATATTCTCCCCCACAGTCACACCACTTTGACTCCTCTCATCTTCACACAAGATAAGTCAAGTCTGGAGGCTGCAGGGGGAGCTTCACTTCAGAAGCCCCATATCTTCTGTTCTGTAGCACCTAGAAACATGCTTATGGTGTCATATTAAAGATAAGGATCTCTGTATTCAGATCATCAGACTCATGGCTTAGTGAGCTACAGAACCAGACACACAGGCAGCTAAAGACATCTACAGATAAAAATCCAATTTACAGTTTGTTTGTTTGTTTTTAACCTCCTGGGATCTGAAAGCTGAGATTATTATCTTTAATATGACACAGAAGACATGTCTCTTGGTGCTATAGAACCAAAGATCGGGGCTTCTGAAGTGACACTCCCCCCGCAACCACTAAACTTGACTCATCTCAGTCAAAAAAATGACTCTTTTTTTACATGACTTGATGGAGATTATTTATAGTTAAACTTTTATTTCAAATAAAAGAGGGAAATGAGAAAGGACATTCATACAATACCTGAGGGGATTAGACGTGAGGCGCAGCCTTGTGACAGGTTCCCTTTAAGGTACAAATATAAAAAGGGGACCACATGATCACCCCCTCTGGCAGACATTAGTGTAATCTATATGAGCAGCTCAGGATCCACTACACACAGAGAACCAAACATTACACCTGGGACATCACTAGCCTCATGGGAAGATCAGCGCGTTATCAGTGTGTGGAAAATATTTACATTCCAAAATTACAAATAATAGATAAAAGACGAAAAAAAACGACCCCTGCGCTTTTTTATTGTGGTCAAATCCACGGCATTGGGAATATTCTTCCCAGACACAGGCAGTTCCCAGGTGCGACCTCGCGTCCAGTTTCTCGGATGCAGCTTTTGATGCCCAAACCTGGAATGGACTTAAAGTAGGAGGAGGAGCAGAACCTTTCAATTATTTGTCTCCCATTATCATCCACACCGGATTTTGGCTTCAAAAACTGCATCTGACCAGCTGAATGTGTGTCTGCAGCCTCGGGGCGCGTTCACACAGTGCGTTGTGACCTGCGCTTTCATTGTGCTTGATGCGCATTACACCAGCTGAGGAGGCGATTTACCGCATTACGTTACGGTTTACATTGGTTAACGCGATGTAATGAGGTGAAACGGAACCCAAACGCAACATGTGAACGCGCCCTCAGAAATAGAGAGTACAACATAACACCACAGCCAACACTCACACAACACTGTCCTCCGAGCCCTGTGCACACCTCCTGATCATGTGACTCCATTACTCCGCCCACACATGACATCATCACAGGTCCTGCGCCCCCCGGGATACAGCTGCACCAGCTCTGCTCTGTGCCTCCATTACTCCGCCCACACATGACATCATCACAGGTCCTGCGCCCAGGAATACAGCTGCTACAGCTCTGCTCTGTGCCTCCATTACTCCGCCCACACATGACATCATCACAGGTCCTGCGCCCAGGAATACAGCTGCTACAGCTCTGCTCTGTGCCTCCATTACTCCGCCCACACATGACATCATCACAGGTCCTGCGCCCGGGGATACAGCTGCACCAGCTCTGCTCTGTGCCTCCATTACTCCGCCCACACATGACATCATCACAGGTCCTGCGCCCGGGATACAGCTGCACCAGCTCTGCTCTGTGCCTCCATTACTCCGCCCACACATGACATCATCACAGGTCCTGCGCCCGGGATACAGCTGCACCAGCTCTGCTCTGTGCCTCCATTACTCCGCCCACACATGACATCATCACAGGTCCTGTGCCCGGGGATACAGCTGTTACAGCTCTGCTCTGTGCCTCCATTACTCCGCCCACACATGACATCATCACAGGTCCTGTGCCCGGGGATACAGCTGCACCAGCTCTGCTCTGTGCCTCCATTACTCCGCCCACACATGACATCATCACAGGTCCTGTGCCCGGGGATACAGCTGTTACAGCTCTGCTCTGTGCCTCCATTACTCCGCCCACACATGACATCATCACAGGTCCTGTGCCCGGGGATACAGCTGCACCAGCTCTGCTCTGTGCCTCCATTACTCCGCCCACACATGACATCATCACAGGTCCTGTGCCTGGGGATACAGCTGCACCAGCTCTGCTCTGTGCCTCCATTACTCCGCCCACACATGACATCATCACAGGTCCTGTGCCTGGGGATACAGCTGCACCAGCTCTGCTCTGTGCCTCCATTACTCCGCCCACACATGACATCATCACAGGTCCTGTGCCTGGGGATACAGCTGCACCAGCTCTGCTCTGTGCCTCCATTACTCCGCCCACACATGACATCATCACAGGTCCTGTGCCTGGGGATACAGCTGCACCAGCTCTGCTCTGTGCCTCCATTACTCCGCCCAGTGCAGGGTGTGAGGCCTGAGCCCATCCTCCTCCAAACACTTCACTTTCTCCAGTCACCGTGTGTACAGGGGCTTTATAACCAGCTGTGAGACCTGTGATGATGTCATGGTCATGTGATCGGTCACATGGCTGGGAGGAGTCTCGGAGCCACATGACCAGGTAGTGTGAGGTTTAGATGTGATCATTTTAGCAAAATGTTTCTCTTTTATTCCGACTGCAACATATAGAAGGGGTCTGCAGTGAGGGGTATGGGTGGAAGTCATATCGTGTGTGCAGAGCTGTGTGTGTGTGTGTGTGTACAGCAGAGTTGTGCCAGTGTAAGCCACAGTTATAAACTGCACCATGAAAAAGCTTATATATATATATATCTCTGGGATGTGGCAGCTCTCTGCACTATCACTGTGCCTCTTCTTGGGGGACTTCAATTACTTTGATGTTGTAAAGCAATATTCCAAAATTCTCTTGTTATGGCTGTTATGGCTGATCGGGTCGTCCATTTGGCCTACATAATAATAATATAATAATCTATTTATATATCGCCATACAATTCTGTAGCTTTACAAATCATTCATCTGGACGACCTGCTGCCAGAAGAAACTTACACCAGTCTGCAGGATACAAGTCCTGCTGTGCTGCTCCTGTTAGGCCGCAGTCACATAGGAACACAAAATGATTTAGTGAATTGTATGTTGTTCTCTAATGTTAATCTCCAGTGTATGTGTACAGTATATTGTATATGAACTCGCTGGGTCTGGTACTATATTTATGTAGGAGTCTTGGTTCTGGTACTGTATGCATCAAGTATTAAAGGAAACCTACCACTTGTAGAGGCAGGTTTCTGATGAAAACACCGAGCACCAGGTCAGGGTGAGCTCAGGGTGCGCTGGTGCCGGAGCTTATTTTAGTTAGTGTTTTAAACCGCGGTATTGCGGTCTAAAACACTTTTTAAACTGTATAGCCGGCGCAGGGAGGTACGCGCTCGGCGCTTACCGTACGCGCGGCTCTCATTCACTTCCTATGTAGCCGCGCGCACGGTAAGCGCCGAGCGCGTACCTGCCTGCGCCGGCTATACAGTTTAAAAAGTGTTTTAAACCGCGATACCGCGGTTTAAAACACTAACTAAAATAAGCTCCGGCACCAGCGCACCCTGACCTCACCCTGAGCTGGTGCCCGGTATTTCCATCAGAAACCTGCCACTACAAGTGGTAGGTTTCCTTTAAGTATATAGAAAGCATGGTTACTCTATCTATGTAGAAATGTTGGTTCTGTAGTTATATAGAAAGCTTTTGTGGCTCTGTATCGATGAAGTAATCTTCAGACCATTGGACACTTTTGTATAAGAAAGACATACTGTATATACTCAAGTATAAGCCGACCCGAGTTTAAGCCGAGGTATCTAATTTTACCACCAAATACTGGGAAAACCTATTGATTCGAGGATAAGCCGAGGGTGGGAAATGTATTGGTCACAGCATCTCCATTATATAGCCAGCCCCCTGTAGTATATAGCCTGCCAGACCCCTTTTAATATACAGCCAGCCCCCTGTATGGTATAGCCTGCCAGTCCCTGTAGTATACGGCCTGCCCGGCCCCCTGGAGTGTGCACGGCCTGCCCGGCCCCCTGGAGTGTGCACGGCCTGCCCGGCCCCCTGGAGTGTGCACGGCCTGCCCGGCCCCCTGGAGTGTGCACGGCCTGCCCGGCCCCCTGGAGTGTGCACGGCCTGCCCGGCCCCCTGGAGTGTGCACGGCCTGCCCGGCCCCCTGGAGTGTGCACGGCCTGCCCGGCCCCCTGGAGTGTGCACGGCCTGCCCGGCCCCCTGGAGTGTGCACGGCCTGCCCGGCCCCCTGGAGTGTGCACGGCCTGCCCGGCCCCCTGGAGTGTGCACGGCCTGCCCGGCCCCCTGGAGTGTGCACGGCCTGCCCGGCCCCCTGGAGTGTGCACGGCCTGCCCGGCCCCCTGTGGTATATAGCCAGCCAGGGTTCAGGAGATATCAGCATCTTAACTGTGCCCCCCTCCAGCCTGTCAGCTGAAGGCAGAATATAGAAGAAGCTGCAGGAGACTTTCACTTTGCAGAAGTACATGCACCCTCTGCATCTGTAGTTTAACCTGGGAAAGTATCATGAAAAAACGCTGTGCATATTTTGGTAAATACAGGAATTATTATTATCAAGATAAAAGTCTTACATGTCATAAAAAAAACTAAGTAAAGCTTTTCCAGAGATATCGTCATTTAAAGAAGCGCATAGCAAAATGACCTGGAGAGTTTCACCAGAATTCTTTCTTTTCATGAAGGTTTTTCTGCAGAATCGAATCTTCCATTCATGAGAATTCCCTCCGCGTTACATCATGGTTGTCTCCTTGACCAAAAACGTACGGAAAGGAAGAAACGAAATGAGGGAGAACATCTTAGCCCTGACTCTGGAGATCCTCCAGCTGCTGACCGGAGAGGTAACTCATCTGTAGTGTCCTGGGGGGCTGGAGGACTCTGTATGGTAGTTATTGGGGTCACCTTTCATACACAGGACTACATTGTAGTGAAGAAGTCGTCTGCTGAGCGTATGATCTACAGCGGGCGTCCCTACACGTCCAGTGCATGGAGCCAGAACATTATGGATTCTACATGTCCCTTAATGAGCGATGAGAAGGGAGAGCAGAAGATCCTGGAGCTCACCAAGAAGATCCTGGAGCTGCTGAGCGGAGAGGTGAGTGATGCTGGGACACTGTGCTATATGTTATGGTATTGTTATATACAGATGATAGAGCTGCTGAGCGGAGAGGTGAGTGATGCTGGGACACTGTGCTATATGTTATGGTATTGTTATATACAGATGATAGAGCTGCTGAGCGGAGAGGTGAGTGATGCTGGGACACTGTGCTATATGTTATGGTATTGTTATATACAGATGATAGAGCTGCTGAGCGGAGAGGTGAGTGATGCTGGGACACTGTGCTATATGTTATGGTATTATATACAGATGATAGAGCTGCTGAGCGGAGAGGTGAGTGATGCTGGGACACTGTGCTATATGTTATGGTATTGTTATATACAGATGATAGAGCTGCTGAGCGGAGAGGTGAGTGCTGCTGGGACACTGTGCTATATGTTATGGTATTATATACAGATGATAGAGCTGCTGAGCGGAGAGGTGAGTGATGCTGGGACACTGTGCTATATGTTATGGTATTATATACAGATGATAGAGCTGCTGAGCGGAGAGGTGAGTGATGCTCGGACACTGTGCTATATGTTATGGTATTATATACAGATGATAGAGCTGCTGAGCGGAGAGGTGAGTGATGCTCGGACACTGTGCTATATGTTATGGTATTGTTATATACAGATGATAGAGCTGCTGAGTGGAGAGGTGAGTGATGCTGGGACACTGTGCTATATGTTATGGTATTGTTATATACAGATGATAGAGCTGCTGAGCGGAGAGGTGAGTGATGCTGGGACACTGTGCTATATGTTATGGTATTATATACAGATGATAGAGCTGCTGAGCGGAGAGGTGAGTGATGCTGGGACATTATACAGGATTATATATAAGGGGTGATGTGTCCGGGTGGTGACTGTGTCATTGTGTCTCAGGTCCCTGTGAGGTGTCAGGACATTATACAGGATTATATTATATGGGTGATGTGTCCGGGTGGTGACTGTATCATTGTGGGTGTCAGGTCCCTGTGAGGTGTCAGGACATTATACAGGATTATATTATATGGGTGATGTGTCCGGGTGGTGACTGTATCATTGTGGGTGTCAGGTCCCTGTGAGGTGTCAGGACATTATACAGGATTATATTATATGGGTGATGTGTCCGGGTGGTGACTGTATCATTGTGGGTGTCAGGTCCCTGTGAGGTGTCAGGACATTATACAGGATTATATTATATGGGTGATGTGTCCGGGTGGTGACTGTATCATTGTGGGTGTCAGGTCCCTGTGAGGTGTCAGGACATTATACAGGATTATATTATATGGGTGATGTGTCCGGGTGATGACTGTATCATTGTGGGTGTCAGGTTCCTGTGAGGTGTCAGGACATTATACAGGATTATATTATATGGGTGATGTGTCCGGGTGGTGACTGTATCATTGTGGGTGTCAGGTCCCTGTGAGGTGTCAGGACATTATACAGGATTATATTATATGGGTGATGTGTCCGGGTGATGACTGTATCATTGTGGGTGTCAGGTCCCTGTGAGGTGTCAGGACATTATACAGGATTATATTATATGGGTGATGTGTCTGGGTGGTGACTGTATCATTGTGGGTGTCAGGTCCCTGTGAGGTGTCAGGACATTATACAGGATTATATTATATGGGTGATGTGTCCGGGTGATGACTGTATCATTGTGGGTGTCAGGTCCCTGTAAGGTGTCAGGACATTATACAGGATTATATTATATGGGTGATGTGTCCGGGTGGTGACTGTATCATTGTGGGTGTCAGGTCCCTGTGAGGTGTCAGGACATTATACAGGATTATATTATATGGGTGATGTGTCCGGGTGGTGACTGTATCATTGTGGGTGTCAGGTCCCTGTGAGGTGTCAGGACATTATACAGGATTATATTATATGGGTGATGTGTCCGGGTGATGACTGTATCATTGTGGGTGTCAGGTCCCTGTGAGGTGTCAGGACATTATACAGGATTATATTATATGGGTGATGTGTCCGGGTGATGACTGTATCATTGTGTCTCAGGTCCCTGTGAGGTGTCAGGACATTATACAGGATTATATTATATGGGTGATGTGTCCGGGTGGTGACTGTATCATTGTGGGTGTCAGGTCCCTGTGAGGTGTCAGGACATTATACAGGATTATATTATATGGGTGATGTGTCCGGGTGGTGACTGTATCATTGTGGGTGTCAGGTCCCTGTGAGGTGTCAGGACATTATACAGGATTATATTATATGGGTGATGTGTCCGGGTGGTGACTGTATCATTGTGGGTGTCAGGTCCCTGTGAGGTGTCAGGACATTATACAGGATTATATTATATGGGTGATGTGTCCGGGTGGTGACTGTATCATTGTGGGTGTCAGGTCCCTGTGAGGTGTCAGGACATTATACAGGATTATATTATATGGGTGATGTGTCCGGGTGGTGACTGTATCATTGTGGGTGTCAGGTCCCTGTGAGGTGTCAGGACATTATACAGGATTATATTATATGGGTGATGTGTCCGGGTGGTGACTGTATCATTGTGGGTGTCAGGTCCCTGTGAGGTGTCAGGACATTATACAGGATTATATTATATGGGTGATGTGTCCGGGTGGTGACTGTATCATTGTGGGTGTCAGGTCCCTGTGAGGTGTCAGGACATTATACAGGATTATATTATATGGGTGATGTGTCTGGGTGGTGACTGTATCATTGTGGGTGTCAGGTCCCTGTGAGGTGTCAGGACATTATACAGGATTATATTATATGGGTGATGTGTCTGGGTGGTGACTGTATCATTGTGGGTGTCAGGTCCCTGTGAGGTGTCAGGACATTATACAGGATTATATTATATGGGTGATGTGTCTGGGTGGTGACTGTATCATTGTGGGTGTCAGGTCCCTGTGAGGTGTCAGGACATTATACAGGATTATATTATATGGGTGATGTGTCCGGGTGGTGACTGTATCATTGTGTCACAGGTTCCTGTAAGGTGTCAGGATGTCTCCATCTATTTCTCCATGGAGGAGTGGGACTACATAGAAGAGCACAAGGACCTCTACAAGGACCTCATGGTGGAGGACCCCCGGCCCCTCACATCACCGGGTAAGATGAGGCTTGTTTGTATAAGGGATATAATTGGTAATATGATACATTCTGTGCATTCAGCTGTCGCCTTCGCCTCCTCTTACAGATGACCCTCCTGATAACAATATGGTGGCCGGAGGTCCTTGTCCTCCTCGTGCGCAGGATGTTCCGGATGAGAATCATTACCTGTCAATGGCTTCTCAGGTACATGGGCCGTGCACGTCGTCTACTTATTAATGTATAATTCAACTGCATGAAACTTTATGCGTCTTCTCAATTAATTATTATTAGTTTCACGTGTTGAATGAGAGCAGAGATGTGATGGATATCAAAGAAGCAGTTATCAAAGAACGGCCGATGCTTCGGTGTAAGGAGGAGGAAATCTATGTACCTATCCCAGGTGAGTGAGCTACATGCAGTATTGCCCTCCTTGTTCCCAGGAGACAGGGACAGTAATCCTACCATACGATCAGCACATCCACAGGTATTTGTTGTCCATAGTCTCCTCTCTAAAATCAACATTTAAAATTATGCTAATGAGTCAGAGGGACTTTAGTCCCTCTGTGATCTCATACAGTGTATTTGCAGGCTGTTACACTGTGCAGGAGCACTTACCCTGCCCACTGTATGACATTACAGCAGGCAGATGGAGAGACAGTGTAACAGCTGGTGAAGCTAAAGCCCAGAGGGGTTCTGGTAACAACCTTGAGCCCTTCTTGCTTACTAGCATAGTTTTAAAAGTTTATTTTAGAAAAAAGGAGGCCATAGATAAGAAATATAAGACAATTACCTGTGTCCCTAGTTTATTATGCTGAGTAGATTTCTTTAAATACTGGTTTACACCAAGAACAGAGTAAGTAGAGGATTAGGATTACAGAGATGGGGGAGATTTATCAGAAATAACTGTTCCCGTTGCCTATGGAAAACATGGTGACAGTCAGAGATAATCAGAGACTGAAATGGACAGAAACAGTCAGAGTGAGAGATACATAGAAAATATTTTTTCTTAACCCATTCTATATTATTATATCTAACATTATCCTGGGCAACGCTGGGAGCAGCAGCTGTAATGTGTATCGCAGATAAAGCTGAGATTTCACTGCTAACCGCTGAGCGTTTTCCTTTTCCAATTATCACCTTCTCTATTCATTTCTGAAATTAAAGAAATTCCTTCCCGGGTTTAGTTCCTATTAGATTACACGTCCACATAGACGCAGCTGTGAGGCTAGGACTTAGATTTGCCTTTGCACTTGTCTGGTTTTCCATGATGACCATTGTCTTCCTTCTCGTTTCCAGTAGATGACTGTGCCGGCCTCGCACAGGGACATCCATTGTTTCCAGAATTTGAAGCTGAACTTAAAAACATCCCTTATGGCGCTTTCCAAGAAAACTACCTGACCCAATATATTCCGTCAGTGTTTCACTCACCCAAGCAGGAGGAACCATTGCCGCACCAGTCACAGTACAATGAACCGGATACAAGTCCAAGGGGAACGGAAACCTTTACCCGCTCTGTAGTTGGGAGGAATAAAATCTGCTCTAATGTTTCTGTGCACAAAAAAATGTGCAGGAACCCGAGACTTTTTATGTGTCCAGAATGTGACAAATGTTTTACCAGGAAATGGAGTCTTGTGGAACATCTGAGAACTCACACGGGAGAGAAGCCGTTTTCATGCTCGCAATGTGGGAAAAGTTTTTATCGGAGATCGATTCTCGTGGAGCATCAGAGAAGTCACACCCAGGAGAAGCCGTATTCATGTCCGCAATGCCGGCAGCGATTTAAGGCCAAACAACATCTCGAGAGGCACCAAGTCATTCACACGGGAGTGCGGCCATTTCTATGCCCGGAATGCGGCAGAGGTTTTAACCGGAAGTGGCTTCTCGATAGACACCTAAGAACTCACATGGAATGGAGGCAATTTCCATGTTGAACAATGTGGAAACGAGATTTTACTCTGTGTCAGGAAATTCACGCATAATGAATTGACCTAGTACAGGTCTGAACCGGTAGAGAGGGGCACAATGATTTCTCCTTCTTTTCAAATGGGTCCAACTAACGGAAAAGAAAAGAGTTTTTCAAACTCATCCTAAGGCCGGCGGCACACATGACGTTTTGAACCCGTTTTTAGGCCGTTTTTAAGCAGTCCGTTGAAAAAACTCATCCGTTCAAATCGCCACGTGTGCCGCCTGCCTTAGGCTATATTCACACGGCGCCAGGGAGAGGAGGAGGGGGTGAGGCCATAGAAGTGTATGGGGGACATATAAGTTTGTGTGAATGTAGCCTAAGTTGTTGCTGAAACATGACTGGGAAGCAGCATTTACAAAAAAAAATTCTGGTCTACAAAGTAAGAAGATAAGAAACAGTAACTATTATATAAATCCATAAGAAACCAACGGAGTTTGTAATTTATGACCTGACCATTAATTGTAATGTAACATAACCCAGATAATATGGTGCGGGCGGCACAGTGGTTAGGACTACAGCCTTGCAGCGCTGGGGACCTGGGTTCAAGTCCCATGATCAACATCTGCAAATAGTTTGTTTTCTCCGTGTTTGTGGGGGTTTCCTCCGGGTCCTCTGGTTTCCTCCCACACTCCAAAACATACTGGTAGGTGGATTAGATTGTGAGCCCCATTGGGGACAAGGACTGATTTGTCAAACTCTGTACAGCGCTGCGGTATCTGTGTGCGCTATATAAATAAGCAGAAACTGTAACCCCTCCACATCCGGACATAAATGCTATTGGTTCTCCCAGGACAAGTAGTAATGTCTGACATCCATCAGTGAAAAAGAAGGGTAACACAGCAATCCTTTTCTTTTTAGAAGAGGTTGTGGTGGTGCCCGCGGCCAAAGTTTCTGATGCAGGAAACCAGGAGTCAACAGTCTTCAAGGAGGGAGCTACAGCACCAAAGGTTAAATTCCAGAAAGTTTATTTACATGTGCATCCAAACATGATGAGCGCGACGTTTCGATTCTCAATGAATCTTAATCTAATGCTTGATAAAGATTCATTGCGAATCGAAACGTCGCGCTCATCATGTTTGGATGCACATGTAAATAAACCTTCTGGAATTTAACCTTTGGTGTTGTAGCTCCCTCCTTGAAGACTGAAATCCATCAGTGTCGCGTGTGCGGCTCCCTGTAATGGAATGATAACGTTTTGTAGAGATTTGTGCTCATCCAAATGCCGGACAGATTTGTTTCTACAGATTATAGTTGTTGTCACATAAGGCTGATGTGCATCTGTATAATGAGAATGTGAACTCTGGATCAATAGCGATGGAGGAAGTCATCCTTGTAGAGAACCCGTCTTACCCAAAGTCGGATTAATATGATTCTTTTCACATGAGATGAGTCAAGTTTAGTGGCTCTAGGGAAAATGTCACTTGATAAACCCCATCTTTGGTTCTGTAGCACCTGGCACAGGCTTTTTGTGTCTTATTAAATATAAGAATCTCATCTCTCAGGCCAGGAATATGGTTCTATGAGCTACAGAACCAGAGATGCAGGCAGCAAAGAACAGAATGTATAAAGGGGTTTTCCAGGAATCAGCATCATTTATATACAGAGTCAGTAAAATAGAAGCTGATAAGCAGAAAATGCTGTGACATAGACTGTGATGGAGAATTACAATGCTCCCGGCCCTTTATCAGTCCAATAATTTCCTCCGCTCGGAGCAGACACAGGACAGAAGATGCCGCTGGTCACATGACCACATCACATGTCCTGCAGCTGCTTGGGCTGGTCACATGACCACATCACATGTCCTGCAGCTGCCTGGGCAGGTCACATGTCCACATCACATGTCCTGCAGCTTCCTGGGCCGGTCACATGTCCACATCACATGTCCTGCAGCTGCCTGGGCAGGTCACATGTCCACATCACATGTCCTGCAGCTGCCTGGGCAGGTCATGTGATCACCACTATGTTTGGCTGCAGTCGGTTGGTTGCAGGGCATCCAGTATGGCCGGTGTGTGGTGATGGCAGTTTCACATCATTACTATGGTAACAGAGCAGGACAGTCTGTTACATCATCACTGGGGGCAGAGCCTAAGAGGGAGGAGGAGTTACTGAGAACTAAAGGATCATGGGACTTGTAGTTTCCAGCGGCGGCCATCTTGGTGATTACTCCAGAGGTCATAAAATTTTGTGAATCATAAAATCAAATTATTTAAGCTCCGTTTTGTGACTAATAACATTGAGGTTTTTTATATTTATTTATTTATAACATCAGGATTTTTTTGTATCAGATAATCACATTCCCACGATCCCCCTTTAACTGCCTGTATGTCCAGTTTTGTAGCTCACAGAACCATAAGCCTGATGCGACCTGAAAGAGGAGATTCTTTAATTTAACACTAGCAGAATATTTCTAGGTACTACCGGACCAAAGATACAGGCTCTGCATTCACACTCCCCAAGCAGAAAATAAGCTTGACTCATCTCAAAATGAGCTGAGAAGAGTCATATTTTCTGTAGGAGATCTTCTGTTAAACAGGTGAAATTTCATATAAAAGATTTCTAGAAATGACAATTTATCCCCTACCTGAGGAAACCAGTAGTTTATAATGTGAACCTGTTACCAGGTTTTACTCCACTAGAGGGTAATCCTACTATGGACATTTATAGCAGGTCTATAAGGTGTCTAATAGGTACAGCTTTCAAAGATATATAAATATAGACATATTTCTACAAAACTAAAGTCTGTCAGACCCCATCCTGCCTGTTCACCTGACTCCCACATCCCAATATAAAATAAGACAACAAATGGGCAGAAATGTAGGGTGTTTTTTCCATATACATGACCATCTCTGCTGCACTCTTTCTGTATAAATGAATGGAGCGGCACACACAGGGGTTTATACACCATTTAGTAGAGGTTTGGGAAGCAGCGCTGTTCTGGAAATAGTGTGGGAAGGGGGTGTAGAGGGCAACCATCGGAGCTTTCTAGAGGTCCACCCTTTATGTAAGAGACAATGGGGGGAGGGGGGATTATCTTGCGTGGCTTCCGTTGGCTTACTTTCTGACTAGCTCCCGGGATATATTGTTTTTTTGTGCTCAGCAGACAGATTTCTGGGACTCATTTCTGTCCGGAGAGCCAAAAAAAGTGTGCGCTAGTCTGAGAACACTAAGCACACTGCCCTGGGTGGGGTTCAGTAAGCAGCTGAGTCTGAACAATATTCATATGTCCAACCCCACTTCACATCAATAGTGTCCACCTTTCACTATGGCGATTTATAGAACCTATAACCAGACACAGTGGCAAAAGATGAAAGCTCTAGGGGACCTGAGCGGGAAAATAGACACATGCAGGATATCGGGCGCACGATCTTAGTGACTTCCCGCACAGCGCATTATACACGGACAATGCACTTACATGCACCAGGAAGAAGAAGGTGAACTCCGGGGACCTGAGCGGGAAAATAGACACATGCAGGATATCGGGCGCACGATCTTAGTGACTCCCCGCACAGCGCATTATACACGGACAATGCACTTACATGCACCAGGAAGAAGAATGTGAACTCCGGGGACCTGAGCGGGGAAGCGACACATGCAGGATATCGGGTGCACGATCTTAGTGACTCCCCGCACAATGCATTATACACGGACAATGCACTTACATGCACCAGGAAGAAGAAGGTGAACTCCGGGGACCTGAGCGGGAAAATAGACACAGGCAGGATATCGGGCGCAGGATCTTAGTGACTCCCCGCACAATGCATTATACACGGACAATGCACTTACATGCACCAGGAAGAAGAAGGTGAATTCCGGGGACCTGAGCGGGGAAGCGACACATGCAGGATATCCGGTGCTCGATCTCAGTGACTCCCCGCACAGCACATTATACACGGACAATGCACTTACATGCACCAGGAAGAAGAAGGTGAACTCCGGGGACCTGAGCGGGGAAGTGACACATGCAGGATATCGGGTGCAGGATCTTAGTGACTCCCCGCACAGCGCATTATACACGGACAATGCACTTACATGCACCAGGAAGAAGAAGGTGAACTCCGGGGACCTGAGCGGGAAAATAGACACATGCAGGATATCGGGCGCACGATCTTAGTGACTCCCCGCACAGCGCATTATACACGGACAATGCACTTACATGCACCAGGAAGAAGAAGGTGAACTCCGGGGACCTGAGCGGGGAAGCGACACATGCAGGATATCGGGTGCAGGATCTTAGTGACTCCCCGCACAGCGCATTATACACGGACAATGCACTTACATGCACCAGGAAGAAGAATGTGAACTCCGGGGACCTGAGCGGGGAAGCGACACATGCAGGATATCGGGTGCAGTATCTTAGTGACTCCCCGCACAATGCATTATACACGGACAATGCACTTACATGCACCAGGAAGAAGAAGGTGAACTCCGGGGACCTGAGCGGGGAAGCGACACATGCAGGATATCCGGTGCTCGATCTCAGTGACTCCCCGCACAGCACATTATACACGGACAATGCACTTACATGCACCAGGAAGAAGAAGGTGAACTCCGGGGACCTGAGCAGGGAAGCGACACATGCAGGATATCGGGCGCAGGATCTTAGTGACTCCCCGCACAGCGCATTATACACAGACAATGCACTTACATGCACCAGGAAGAAGAAGGTGAACTCCAGGGACCTGAGCAGGGAAGCGACACATGCAGGATATCGGGTGCAGGATCTTAGTGACTCCCTGCACAGCGCATTATACACGGACAATGCACTTACATGCACCAGGAAGAAGAAGGTGAACTCCAGGGACCTGAGCGGGAAGCGACACATACAGGATATCGGGTGCAGGATCTTAGTGACTCCCCGCACAGCGCATTATACACGGACAATGCACTTACATGCACCAGGAAGAAGAAGGTGAACTCCAGGAACCTGAGCAGGGAAGCGACACATGCAGGATATCGGGTGCAGGATCTTAGTGACTCCCTGCACAGCGCATTATACACGGACAATGCACTTACATGCACCAGGAAGAAGAAGGTGAACTCCAGGGACCTGAGCGGGAAGCGACACATACAGGATATCGGGTGCAGGATCTTAGTGACTCCCTGCACAGCGCATTATACACGGACAATGCACTTACATGCACCAGGAAGAAGAAGGTGAACTCCAGGGACCTGAGCGGGGAAGCGACACATGCAGGATATCGGGCGCAGGATCTTAGTGACTCCCTGCACAGCGTATTATACACGGACAATGCATTTACATGGACCAGGAAGAAGAAGGTGAACTCCGGGGACCTGAGCGGGGAAGCGACACATGCAGGATATCGGGCGCACGATCTTAGTGACTCCCTGCACAGTGCATTATACATAGACAATGCACTTACATGCACCAGGAAGAAGAAGGTGAACTCCGGGGACCTGAGCGGAGAAGCGACACATGCAGGATATCGGGCGCAGGATCTTAGTGACTCCCCGCACAGCGCATTATACATGGACAATGCACTTACATGCACCAGGAAGAAGAAGGTGAACTCCGGGGACCTGAGCGGGGAAGCGACACATGCAGGATATCGGGTGTACGATCTTAGTGACTCCCCGCACAGCGCATTATACACGGACAATGCACTTACATGCACCAGGAAGAAGAAGGTGAACTCCAGGGACCTGAGCGGGGAAGCGACACATGCAGGATATCAGGCGCAGGATCTTAGTGACTCCCCGCACAGCGCATTATACACGGACAATGCACTTACATGCACCAGGAAGAAGAAGGTGAACTCCGGGGACCTGAGCGGGGAAGTGACACATGCAGGATATCAGGCGCAGGATCTTAGTGACTCCCCGCACAGCGCATTATACACGGACAATGCACTTACATGCACCAGGAAGAAGAAGGTGAACTCCAGGGACCTGAGCGGGGAAGCGACACATGCAGGATATCGGGCGCACGATCTTAGTGACTCCCTGCACAGTGCATTATACATAGACAATGCACTTACATGCACCAGGAAGAAGAAGGTGAACTCCGGGGACCTGAGCGGAGAAGCGACACATGCAGGATATCGGGCGCAGGATCTTAGTGACTCCCCGCACAGCGCATTATACACGGACAATGCACTTACATGCACCAGGAAGAAGAAGGTGAACTCCGGGGACCTGAGCGGGGAAGCGACACATGCAGGATATCGGGTGTACGATCTTAGTGACTCCCCGCACAGCGCATTATACACGGACAATGCACTTACATGCACCAGGAAGAAGAAGGTGAACTCCAGGGACCTGAGCGGGGAAGCGACACATGCAGGATATCAGGCGCAGGATCTTAGTGACTCCCCGCACAGCGCATTATACACGGACAATGCACTTACATGCACCAGGAAGAAGAAGATGAACTCCGGGGACCTGAGCGGGGAAGTGACACATGCAGGATATCAGGCGCAGGATCTTAGTGACTCCCCGCACAGCGCATTATACACGGACAATGCACTTACATGCACCAGGAAGAAGAAGGTGAACTCCAGGGACCTGAGCGGGGAGGCGACACATGCAGGATATCGGGTGCACGATCTTAGTGACTCCCCGCACAGCGCATTATACACGGACAATGCACTTACATGCACCAGGAAGAAGAAGGTGAACTCCGGGGACCTGAGCGGGGAAGCGACACATGCAGGATATCGGGTGTACGATCTTAGTGACTCCCCGCACAGCGCATTATACACGGACAATGCACTTACATGCACCAGGAAGAAGAAGGTGAACTCCAGGGACCTGAGCGGGGAAGCGACACATGCAGGATATCAGGCGCAGGATCTTAGTGACTCCCCGCACAGCGCATTATACACGGACAATGCACTTACATGCACCAGGAAGAAGAAGGTGAACTCCGGGGACCTGAGCGGGGAAGTGACACATGCAGGATATCAGGCGCAGGATCTTAGTGACTCCCCGCACAGCGCATTATACACGGACAATGCACTTACATGCACCAGGAAGAAGAAGGAGAACTCCAGGGACCTGAGCGGGGAAGCGACACATGCAGGATCTTAGTGACTCCCCGCACAGCGCATTATACTCGGACAATGCACTTACATGACTAGGAAGAAGAAGGTGAACTCCAGGGACCTGAGCGGGGAAGCGACACATGCAGGATATCGGGTGCACGATCTTAGTGACTCCCCGCACAGCGCATTATACACGGACAATGCACTTACATGACTAGGAAGAAGAAGGTGAACTCCAGGGACCTGAGCGGGGAAACGACACATGCAGGATATGGGGTGCACGATCTTAGTGACTCCCCGCACAGCGCATTATACACGGACAATGCACTTACATGCACCAGGAAGAAGAAGGTGAACTCCAGGGACCTGAGCGGGGAAGCGACACATGCAGGATATCAGGCGCAGGATCTTAGTGACTCCCCGCACAGCGCATTATACACGGACAATGCACTTACATGCACCAGGAAGAAGAAGGTGAACTCCGGGGACCTGAGCGGGGAAGTGACACATGCAGGATATCAGGCGCAGGATCTTAGTGACTCCCCGCACAGCGCATTATACACGGACAATGCACTTACATGCACCAGGAAGAAGAAGGTGAACTCCAGGGACCTGAGCGGGGAGGCGACACATGCAGGATATCGGGTGCACGATCTTAGTGACTCCCCGCACAGCGCATTATACACGGACAATGCACTTACATGCACCAGGAAGAAGAAGGTGAACTCCGGGGACCTGAGCGGGGAAGCGACACATGCAGGATATCGGGTGTACGATCTTAGTGACTCCCCGCACAGCGCATTATACACGGACAATGCACTTACATGCACCAGGAAGAAGAAGGTGAACTCCAGGGACCTGAGCGGGGAAGCGACACATGCAGGATATCAGGCGCAGGATCTTAGTGACTCCCCGCACAGCGCATTATACACGGACAATGCACTTACATGCACCAGGAAGAAGAAGGTGAACTCCGGGGACCTGAGCGGGGAAGTGACACATGCAGGATATCAGGCGCAGGATCTTAGTGACTCCCCGCACAGCGCATTATACACGGACAATGCACTTACATGCACCAGGAAGAAGAAGGTGAACTCCAGGGACCTGAGCGGGGAGGCGACACATGCAGGATATCGGGTGCACGATCTTAGTGACTCCCCGCACAGCGCATTATACACGGACAATGCACTTACATGCACCAGGAAGAAGAAGGTGAACTCCGGGGACCTGAGCGGGGAAGCGACACATGCAGGATATCGGGTGTACGATCTTAGTGACTCCCCGCACAGCGCATTATACACGGACAATGCACTTACATGCACCAGGAAGAAGAAGGTGAACTCCAGGGACCTGAGCGGGGAAGCGACACATGCAGGATATCAGGCGCAGGATCTTAGTGACTCCCCGCACAGCGCATTATACACGGACAATGCACTTACATGCACCAGGAAGAAGAAGGTGAACTCCGGGGACCTGAGCGGGGAAGTGACACATGCAGGATATCAGGCGCAGGATCTTAGTGACTCCCCGCACAGCGCATTATACACGGACAATGCACTTACATGCACCAGGAAGAAGAAGGAGAACTCCAGGGACCTGAGCGGGGAAGCGACACATGCAGGATCTTAGTGACTCCCCGCACAGCGCATTATACTCGGACAATGCACTTACATGACTAGGAAGAAGAAGGTGAACTCCAGGGACCTGAGCGGGGAAGCGACACATGCAGGATATCGGGTGCACGATCTTAGTGACTCCCCGCACAGCGCATTATACACGGACAATGCACTTACATGACTAGGAAGAAGAAGGTGAACTCCAGGGACCTGAGCGGGGAAACGACACATGCAGGATATGGGGTGCAGGATCTTAGTGACTCCCCTCACAGCGCATTATACATGGACAATGCACTTATATGCACCAGGAAGAAGGTGAACTCCAAGGACCTGAGCGGGGAAGTGACAAATGCAGGATATCGGACGCACGATCGTAGTGACTCCCCGCACAGCGCATTATACACGGACAATGCACTTACATGCACCAGGAAGAAGAAGGTGAACTCCGGGGACCTGAGCGGGGAAGCGACACATGCAGGATATCAGACGCAGGATCTTAGTGACTCCCCGCACAGCGCATTATACACGGACAATGCACTTACATGCACCAGGAAGAAGAAGGTGAACTCCAAGGACCTGAGCGGGGAAGCGACACATGCAGGATATGGGGCGCAGGATCTTAGTGACTCCCCGCACAGCGCATTATACACGGACAATGCTCTTACATGCACCAGGAAGAAGAAGGTGAACTCCAGGGACCTGAGCGGGGAAGCGACACATGCAGGATATCGGGCGCAGGATCTTAGTGACTCTCCGCACAGCGCCTTATACACGGACAATGCACTTACATGCACCAGGAAGAAGAAGGAGAACTCCGGGGACCTGAGCGGGGAAGTGACACATGCAGGATATCGGGCGCAGGATCTTAGTGACTCCCCGCACAGCCCATTATACACGGACAATGCTCTTACATGCACCAGGAAGAAGAAGGTGAACTCTGGGGTCCTGAGCGGGGAAGTGACAAATGCAGGATATCGGGCACAGGATCATAGTGACTCCCCGCACAGCGCATTATACACGGACAATGCACTTACATGCACCAGGAAGAAGAAGGAGAACTCCGGGGACCTGAGCGGGGAAGTGACACATGCAGGATATCGGGCACAGGATCTTAGTGACTCCCTGCACAGCGCATTATACATGGACAATGCACTTACATGCACCAGGAAGAAGAAGGTGAACTCCAGGGACCTGAGCGGGGAAGCGACACATGCAGGATATCGGGCGCAGGATCTTAGTGACTCCCCGCACAGCGCATTATACATGGACAATGCACTTACATGCACCAGGAAGAAGAAGGTGAACTCCAGGGACCTGAGCGGGGAAGCGACACATGCAGGATATCGGGCGCAGGATCTTAGTGACTCTCCGCACAGCGCATTATACACGGACAATGCACTTACATGCACCAGGAAGAAGAAGGAGATCTCCGGGGACCTGAGCGGGGAAGTGACACATGCAGGATATCGGGCGCAGGATCTTAGTGACTCTCCGCACAGCGCATTATACACGGACAATGCACTTACATGCACCAGGAAGAAGAAGGTGAACTCCGGGGACCTGAGCGGGGAAGCGATACATGCAGGATATCGGACGCACGATCGTAGTGACTCCCCGCACAGCGCATTATACACGGACATTGCACTTACATGCACCAGGAAGAAGAAGGTGAACTCTGGGGACCTGAGCGGGGAAGCGACACATGCAGGATATGGGGCGCAGGATCTTAGTGACTCCCCGCACAGCGCATTATACACAGACAATGCAGTTACATGCACCAGGAAGAAGAAGGTGAACTCCGAGGACCTGAGCGGGGAAGCGAGACATGCAGGATATCGGGCGCAGGATCTTAGTGACTCCCCGCACAGTGCATTATACACGGACAATGCACTTACATGCACCAGGAAGAAGAAGGTGAACTCCTGGGACCTGAGTGGGGAAGCGACACATGCAGGATATCGGGCGCAGGATCTTAGTGACTCCCGGCACAGCGCATTATACACGGACAATGCACTTACATGCACCAGGAAGAAAAAGGTGAACTCCTGGGACCTGAGTGGGGAAGCGACACATGCAGGATATCGGGCGCAGGATCTTAGTGACTCCCGGCACAGCGCATTATACACGGACAATGCACTTACATGCACCAGGAAGAAGAAGGTGAACTCCGGGGACCTGAGCGGGGAAGTGACACATGCAGGATATCAGGCACACGATCTTAGTGACTCCCCGCACAGCACATTATACACGGACAATGCACTTACAAGCACCAGGAAGAAGAAGGTGAACTCTGGGGACCTGAGCGGGGAAGCGACACATGCAGGATATCAGGCACACGATCTTAGTGACTCCCCGCACAGCACATTATACACGGACAATGCACTTACAAGCACCAGGAAGAAGAAGGTGAACTCTGGGGACCTGAGCAGGGAAGTGACACATGCAGGATATCGGCTGCAGGATCTTAGTGACTCCCCGCACAGCGCATTATACACGGACAATGCACTTACATGCACCAGGAAGAAGAAGGTGAACTCTGGGGACCTGAGCAGGGAAGTGACACATGCAGGATATCGGCTGCAGGATCTTAGTGACTCCCCGCACAGCGCATTATACACGGACAATGCACTTACATGCACCAGGAAGAAGAAGGTGAACTCCGGGGACCTGAGCGGGGAAGCGACACATGCAGGATATCGGGTGCAGGATCTTAGTGACTCCCTGCACAGCGCATTATACACGGACAATGCACTTACATGCACCAGGAAGAAGAAGGTGAACTCTGGGGACCTGAGCGGGGAAGCGACACATGCAGGATATCGGGTGCAGGATCTTAGTGACTCCCCGCACAGCACATTATACACGGACAATGCACTTACATGCACCAGGAAGAAGAAGGTGAACTCCGGGGACCTGAGCGGGGAAGCGACACATGCAGGATATCGGGCGCACGATCTTAGTGACTCCCCGAACACCGCATTATACACGGACAATGCACTTACATGCACCAGGAAGAAGAAGGTGAACTCCGGGGACCTGAGCGGGGAGAGACACATGCAGGATATCAGGCACAGGATCTTAGTGACTCCCCGCACAGCGCATTATACACGGACAATGCACTTACATGCACCAGGAAGAAGAAGGTGAACTCCGGGGACCTGAGCGGGGAAGCGACACATGCAGGATATCGGGCGCAGGATCATAGTGACTCCCCGCACAGCGCATTATACATGGACAATGCACTTACATGCACCAGGAAGAAAAAGGTGAACTCCGGGGACCTGAGCGGGGAAGCGACACATGCAGGATATCGGGCGCGCGATCTTAGTGACTCCCAGCACAGCGCATTATACACGGACAATGCACTTACATGCACCAGGAAGAAGAAGGTGAACTCCAGGGACCTGAGCGGGGAAGCGACACATGCAGGATATCAGGCGCATGATCTTAGTGACTTGGTGTTTAGGTGATGTAAAGGTTAAAATAATTGTAATTTCCTGCCGTGTGCCAGTAATTGTGGTTATTTCAGGGCTTGTACCGCAAAAAACTTCTATACAAGTCAAGTTAACCCCTTTACAACCAGACCCTTTTTTGTTTTTGCATTTTCATATTTCACACCCCACCATCAAAAATCCATAACTTTTATATTTTTCCATGTACAGAGTTGTGTGAGGGCTTGTTTTCTGCGTACCAAACTGCAGTTCGTAGTGACTGTATTATATATTCTATGCCTTGTATTCGGAGCAGGGGAAACATTTCAAATGCAGTGAAAATGGTGAAAAAATGCATTTGCGCCGTTTTCTTGTGGGCTTGGATTTTATTTAAGGTTTTTACTGTGCGCTCCAAATGACATGTCTCCCTTTTTGTGTGACCTGAGGCATGGCAATCAATCTCCGCTTCACTATGACATCACAGTGAATGATGATTCAAGCCAACATGGCCGCATCCACCCAAGGTTTGCCGGCGGCGATCAAAGGGTTAACACCCGCGACCGGGGCAGCTCACGAGCCCTCTCCAAACACCCACAGCTAATGCGCGACGTAGTCGTCAATGGGGCTTAACCATTCCAATGGGGGTTACATCCATATACTACAATACCTCCCTAATGACACTTTATAATATGCCATCATTGTTAGAACTTACCTTTGAGTTTAAGTGTTCAAATATGGATTTGTTTTAAAATAAATCTAAATGTCCATATGTTCTATTTAAAGGACATCTACCACCAGGATGAAGGGTTGTAAACCCAGCACACTGACATACTGGTGTGTGCCCCCTCTGGCAGGATCTGCTCTTCTTTTAGCTTCTCATGTCCTGGATTTTACAAAAAAAAAGGCTTTTAAATTTATGGTAATGAGCCGGAGGGGCTCTGGCCTCTATAGACGTTGCTGGAGCCTCGATCATCTCAGGCTTATATGGCATCATTTTTTATTAAACTCTATTTTTTCTTGAAAACAAGGGCATAGGAAGCCTAAAGAAGAGCAGATCCTGCCAGCGGGGCGCACACCAGGATGTTACAATCCTTCACCAACACTTTACAATACTTCAATTAGTAAGAGCTATTTGTTACAAATTATTCTATTTCTTTTGTTGTAACGCGAGGAGACTATTGGCTTAATCCAACACATTTGAAATGTTACCCCATTTTGCATGTAAAACATTTGACCATTTTGACTTTGGGGTGTTAAAGTAGGAATAGACAAAAAGTGTCTTCTCCCTGAAGACATGTAACAATGTGAGCTCTCATTTCACTTTGTTTAAAGGCAACATCGCTCTAAACGTATTCCACATACTAAGCGTACGGCATCTGCAAATGGCCACCAATCATTTGTGCCTTTTTGTTTTTGGAATGTCGCACAGTGCAGGTGAAGGACTGAAAAAACACATTAAAAAAAACATTGAATACAAATGTGTCATTCACTGATGTGTTCTATAATCATTTCTCATTACATCAGCTGCGGAAACCTGAGAAAGCAGCCAATGTGCAGCCACAAGGTGGATCCGGATCATACTTTGTTTATGAGGTCACTTGGCCAACTTTATTGTGTGACAGGAGCAGCGTGTCCCAAAGCCACATGAGAAACTGAACTGGAAGGAGGTAATGGGAAGCATTTATGACTTTGACATGTAGCCACTCATTTCCCTCAATATTTTACTTCTCCTTATGCCATTAATGATTTTCCAAGTGTCCTGTACACCGTCACTATGCATAGAGCTGGCCCGATTTATGTATATGACGTCCTCTACAGTTTCCCACTCCTCTTCTCTAGGCACATCAGCTTTGGTAGCTGCTCTGTGACAGGCCGGGTGTTTAGGACGGCCATAGCCACGTATTAGAAGAGGTTGGAAATGTTCTGATGCTGCTCTTTGTCTCTTTGGAGACTCAATCATTGGTAATCCTCCATCTTTTGGAACCAAACCTTTAACATTGGTCACCAATTTCTGCAGCTCATCCTCTACATTATTTAAAACATCCACATTATTAATGAAATATAATGAGTCCGCTAGTTCTTTTACAAGGCTGTGGCAGTTTCGGATTTTTGCTGTTTGAATTGTTCTCCATCGAGGTGACGGTTCCAATATTTGTTCTGTGGGAGGCATCCTTACATCCGGGCCATCTACCGTCTCCTCTTTTACACCTGTTGTAAAACACTGTACGATGGGGGAAATAATATAATTATTCCTTTATTTATACAGCGCACACAAATTATGCAGCGCTACACAGAGCTTGCCAAATCAGTTTCCTCCCACACTCAAAAACATACTGGTAGGTGATTAGATTGTGAGCTCCATGGGGACAGGGACCAAGAGAGGGGGCGGAGTTAAGAAGGGTTTATATACAGTCATGGTCAAAAGTTTTGAGAATGATACAAATGTTGATTTTTATAGCATATTCTCCAGAATGTTATACAGAGGGATCAGCTTAACAGCAATTCATTGCAAAGTCAATATTTTGCAGAGGTCCTAAAGAAGAAGGAGAGGTCCTGCAGATACTGACTCGCTGCAGTAACTCCTCCCACCTGACAATAAAAGCTTCTGTCCCCATAATATGATTGCACTTGTATCTCTGTATGTGATAAACATCTGACAGACCAGAGGGACACATCATGTGACAAGAGGAGATTTGTGTCATTCTCAGGAGTTATGGCCAGGACTGTAGTAGTGGTAAGGAGGGAAACCATCTTTTGGCTACAAAAATTGTGTCTTCTGGGTGTTATTGGCCTGAGTCAGCCTTTGTCGAGGTCATGCAACCTGCGGCGATTCACTAAGATCGTGCGCCTGAAATCATGAATGTGTGCCAGATCTGCTTTAGTCCGTTGTATGTTGTTTATCACTGAGGAGGAGGCGTTCAGAACCCCCCACCTTGATTTTAGTGTTAATCTCTCCTCCTTGACTTTATACAACCAATTTACATCTAACTTCAAAGTTGATTTTCTGGATGATGGCACTGCACTGGGCCATGAAAGAAACAAAAACTAGAAAGTGTTATTCTGCTTGACAATTTACTGGTAGTGGTTTATTAGGCCAATTACTGATGACAGGTCAGATCTGAAAAAATTGGCCCTCAGTCATGAAGTTTAAACTATCAAATATCTTACTTTTTATATTTGTTGGGGAAAAAACTTGAAAGAAGTACTGAAATCATTTCACTAAGAGAAGAGTTTTTGTAACCCTATAGGTGAGTAGATTTCGGGATGGCGCTCCATACCATTGCTTGTATACAGGCCGACTTGTAACATACCATGTCGGTAAACACGGGCCACTTTGTGCTATAGAATGAAACAAAACACATAGTGATATTAATTACATTTTTTGAAACATATTATCATCTCATTTGTATTGTAATCTAACGGAAGCAAAACCAGTTATTTACTAAAGGAAGATTTTATTTATAAATTAAAAGGTGTTTGATGTAGAAATGAGTGGACGTGTCGTTCCGGTCTGGGGTTGACATTCACGTTTGGTTGTCTGTCCCGGACATGTTGCCTAGCTGGTGGCTGAACAGCCCGTCCTGTAAATGGACACCACTAGTAACTAGCCATGACTATGGTTGGCCAGGAAATTGAGCGTCCAAGCTACAAATCTGGTAAGATAAATGAGGTGTGTATATTTTGTGGTACGGTGGAGCCATTGGGTCCCGGTGGGACACTTTGTGCTCAATGAATCGTGCTTCAATTATGGATGTGATGTGGCCAGCTCACCACACCTCCGGCCACAGCCCACTTGGCATATTGGCCTTATGGCAGGACTTGCAGGTATTTTATGGGTTCTACAACAGAAAACTAGAATACAAGCTCTGATAAATATCACCAACTCACTGTATATAGTTAAAAAAGGACTATAAAATGTCATGTGAACCTGGCCTAACCCCTTTACAGGTAAGCCCTTCTCACTTTTCTGGAGTTTTGTTTTTCACTTCCCATGTTCCAAAATAATTTTTTTTTATTCTACAAAGTTAAATGAGGTATAAAAAATCAATATCACTAAAAATATCCAGATCCACCTTGATTCGTAGAAAACTGCAAGGGTTTTGGTTTGCCAGACTTTAAAGGATACTACCTCGCCTCCTCCCTAGCAGTGTTAGACTGGTTCCACAATAGGGGGCATAAGCTCCGGCTAAAACTAGAGGAACCATTGTCTGTGTCCCCCCTCACGACTCTCCCATGGTCTAGTAGGTATACTTCAGTTTCGCACTCCTTGAAAAAACCTGCCTTTCGTAGCTACCCTAGTGATGAAAACATTAAATAGGTCCGCAGGGTCCTCCCCATTACTCTTGCCGGATGGTCCTCTGACTCCAATAACTGAAAACCCAGAATTCCCACCGGGTATGTCGACAAACTTCCTTGCCTCAATACGTGAAGAAGACCCCCTATGGTTTCAGTCAGTCACAGATAATGGTAGTTTTAGAGCCAGTGGGACTTCTAACAAGCTATCTGTCTATTTAATGTAAGTGCCAAGAAACCAATGATAAAGTTCTGTGGCGCTGGTATTGGGTTCCCTCCAGATTGAGGTCTATATATCCAAACTGCTCTGATCTGTGTTGGAGATGCCACCAGGCCCCCGGTACAATGTCACACACATGGTGGGGGTGCCGCCTGCTTCGCCCTTTTGGACACATGTCCGTAAACTAATCACCAAATTGACGGGACACAGACTGGAGGATGACCCCTCAGTTCTCCTCCTCTCAATCCTCCCCACATCAATTTCCAGAGCTAAAAAGTCCTTGATGGGACACTTACTAATAGCTGCGAGATCCCTTATTCCCAGATTGTGGAAAACCTCTAGAACCCCCAGATATTGGACTGGTTTGGTGAGATCACTTTGCTTCATAGATTAGAGGAACTCACGGCTGACACACACAACACCCGGGAAGCCAACACAACCTTATGGGGCCCGTGGCTTATGTTTAGGCATCTGAATTCAATACCTAATAATAATGTTATTATGTCACGTCTACAAACAGGCTGCTCTTGTAGATCCAAATTCCTGTTATTTTCTTTACCATGTCACCCCCCATTAGTAGCATATCCTAATCTGTGACAGACAGACTTTATTTTGTAAACTTGGTTCACTATTGCCTTTACAGTATGTGCACCATATAAGTTGCGCTGGTTATTATAGAAATATATTGTCATTTGGATGTAAGCTCTCTGACATTGCTTGGATGCTTTATGTGTTACTATATATTGTCTGGACCTGCGTGTCCTCCCTCTTATACAAAAGCTTTTACTGCAATGTATTTCTATTCTTTGTTACGCCTAATAAAGAATGATACAAAAAAGTAAAAAGTGTCATGATGGCAGACGGAGATGCAAAGTCCAAGTTGGCTCACATGTACCGAAATATGCTCAGGAATGATGCTGGGACATCTGTCCAACTTATGAACTAATAGCATCGACACTTCGTGAAGAACAAAATCCGAGGCATTGGGTCCCAGGACATACCTGAACACTCCAAGAGGCGAGGTCATTGATGTTGTTACTGACCTGTTGTGTTTGATGAACTTGTCATCATTTATCTAGTTTATATATTTTTTTGCTTTGGTTTTTATTATCTAGAGTTTAGTTCAATAACTCATTATTACTCATTATTACATTTTAGCATCACATCCTGAAGGTCCTTCTACATTGTGACTCCCTCTGACAGGCTGGAGGTGGGCACTATATACACAGGATGCTTCCCGGAATGATGTATCCACTCTGTGATCATTAAAGTTTTGTGACTTTAAGAGTAGAAACCTCTGGCTCTGCAAACCATCCATACACAGAACCATATATCACACTGATGGCGAACCTTCTAGCGGCCGAGCGCCCCAACTGCAACCTAAAACCCCCCTTATTTATAGCGAGGTGCCAACCAAAAATTAAAGCAGTAACTTATTGCTCCCTGTTCTTCAACAATCATATTTGCCTCCTGAGGACAGCAACACAGTAGAAAAAAAGGAAGGAAATTTTGCATTGTTTTAGCTTCTTTCCAATGTCCCTCTGTACACAGAGAATCGTGGGGCAGCATCAGGTCCTCCAAAGATAATTCAGCCGTTTACTCATTGTCCCTCTTCTTACAGTCCCAAGTAGCGAAGTATCACTTTAATATATGACTGACAGCAGCATCATTGAAGTGGCTTGGAACTGCAGGAAGATTCTTTGAGTCCTGCCTGGTGCGCTGGGGCGATGGCCCGGGTGCCCACACAAAGGGCTCTGAGTGCCGCCTCTGACACCCGATACAGAGGTTCGCCACCACTGTAATACGTTGTCATGACTTCTAATGGAATCACCCTTAACATCTTAATAACGTCTCGTGCTACAGATCTCACTGCTACAGAAAATTTAATTTTTGGATACAGCGTCACAATGTTACCCGGGTTTAGGAAGCCGCTCGCCCACTAAAACATGTGAGGCACCGCACCGCAGCCGTGCTGCCATTGCCGTCTATGGGGACGTGTATGTGGCCGCATTTACATCCCCATAGACGGCCGTCTGAATGAGCCCTTGAGCTGCACGCACAATAACTTATGGGGGGCGTATATATACGGCCGCAAATACGTCCCCCATAGTGGTCTATGGCCCCTCAGTGCAGTGAGCACCCTGTATGAGGTGGTGCTCTAGGCTGTATGAGAGGGTGTGCTCGATCTTTGGTGGTAAAATCGTCCGTGCGCCATTTCTCTCTAGGAGAGGGGCAGCAGCACTCACTTCTCCTCTGCATGCGCCGTACCTTAGCGTACATGAGCCCTTACAGTGTACATGAGGGACAGGAGGACAATGGCAGCTTGTGGGTCACTACTACTCCCATCATAATGGCAGCTTGTGGGTCACTACTACTCCCATCATAATGGCAGCTTGTGGGTCACTACTACTCCCATCATAATGGCAGCTTGTGGGTCACTACTACTCCCATCATAATGGCAGCTTGTGGGTCACTACTACTCCCATCATAATGGCAGCTTGTGGGTCACTACTACTCCCATCATAATGGCAGCTTGTGGGTCACTACTACTCCCATCATAATGGCAGCTTGTGGGTCACTACTACTCCCATCATAATGGCAGCTTGTGGGTCACTACTACTCCCATCATATTGGCAGCTTGTGGGTCACTACTACTCCCATCATAATGGCAGCTTGTGGGTCACTACTACTCCCATCATAATGGAAGCTTGTGGGTCACTACTACTCCCATCATAATGGAAACTTGTGGGTCACTACTACTCCCATTATATTGGCAGCTTGAGGTCACTACTACTCCCATCATAATGGCAGCTTGTGGGTCACTACTACTCCCATCATAATGGCAGCTTGTGGGTCACTACTACTCCCATCATAATGGCAGCTTGAGGGTCACTACTATTCCACAGGCTGATAACTATCCATCTCTCCCCAGTCACGGCACATGTAATGACGGGACCCGGAGCAACACTTCCGGTCTCCCTCACTGCCCCGTGCGCTGTGACGCAGGAGGGAAAAGCGCGCCCGGAAGCAAAACTTCCAGAGCATAGCCCCGCCCATAACCGCTCACCTGACCATGACGTCATCAAAGGTCCTACGCACATTATCCATCCCTTGACTGATCACATGACTGTGACGCCACCACAGGTCCTCCTTCCTCAGGATGTGTCAGCTGATAGGTTTGTAGTTAGGGTGAGTGTAACGTGTGCTCTGCGACTCCTGTGCGGTATATTGAGTATAGCACAGTGTATATTATATATTCCGTATAGTACAGTATAAATTGTAGTATATTATATATGGTGTATGATGCAGTGTATATTGTGTGTATCTGTAATGCCATGAAATGTGGGTATTTACGGTGTATAGTGTGTGTATTGTATGCAGGATAGATATATATCCTGTTTCCCTGAAAATAAGACAGTGTCTATTAATTTTTCCTCCTAAAGAGTCTCTAGGTCTTATTTTCAGGGGACGTCTTATTTTTCGATGAACAAGAATTTACATTTATCATTGAACAATAAATCTCCTTCTCTAACCTCCTTCTGACTCTCCAAACTCTGAATTTCCTGCTTTATTTCCTGTGACTCCATTTCTATTAGAATCATTGGCCCCAGTCTCTCATGTTTAGTAAAAGCTCTTTCCATAAATGACCCTTCTTATCCTGGCGGCTGCTGGGATCACATCTGCAGCACAAGAGCCGGTGATTTATTTCCATGAATTCTTCCCCATGTCACCACCTTCTGCAGCAGCTAAAAGATTTCCTAATACTAATGTACGGCACAGGGGGAGCTGCTGCAATGGCGGCCGCTAGGTCTTATTTTTAGGGGAGGCCTTATATGTCTAAGCCTGAACAAAATTGTACTAGGTCTTATTTTCGCGGGATGTCCTATTTTAGGGGAAAGAGGGTATATATGTGTGTTGGTATATTATCTTGTATATAGAGTCTGTGTATTGTATACAGTAGGTCTAAGTATCCACATCCTAGAGATAATCTTTCTATAGAAAGTATAAACAGCCACGCCTTGTTACAGTAAATTTTAATTGGTGCTTATATTTGTGTGTGTATCTATGTTGATATATAGTAAGATTATAGGGAATATGTGTGCAGTGCAGATTATGAAACTCCAGCAGATATATTAAATAAAACTGTAAAGAGACAGTCAATAGATGCCCATATCCGGACAAGGAACGTATAAGACGAGAATGTTTAATACATATTGAGTAAAAGTAAAGAGTGAAAGATCATATGAGTTAAAAACACAGGAACAGTGTGAGTCTTTATTTCTCTATTAGCTTTGGAGCTGGTGCAGCCCGGGGTCTTCTTGGGAAGATGCTATAAGTTCCTCCCCCCTGGATTTGGGGATCCCCTGCCTCTTCCTTGTAGATCCTCTCCAGGTCCAGGTTGGATGGTGAACGTTGGTGGAAGCCATTTTCAGGTCTCTCCAGAGATACCCAAATGGGTTTAGCTCTGGGCTCTGGCTGGGCCGGTCAGGAGTGGTCACAGAGATGTTCTGAAGCCTCTGCTGTGGTATTTTAGCTTGTGCTTAGGGTCATTGTCTTGTTGGGAGGTTCTACCCAGCCTGAGATCCAGAGCATCTGGAAGAGGTTTTCATCTAGGATATTCCTGGATTCCTTCAATTTCAACCAGTTCTCCTGTTCCTGCCCCATATGGATTTTTTTGCACACTGTATGCAGCTTTCATATGTCTTGCACTGAGGAAAGGCTTCTGTTGGCACACTCTGCCATAAATCCCCGACTGGTGGAGGCTGCAGTGATAGGCATATTGCAGCAAAGGCTTACAATAAGGTGTTTTCCCGCTGATCGCTGCCTGCGGCTTCAAAAAGATGGCGGCGTGACGTCATTGGGGAGCAGCGATCCGTCGCCATGGACTCGGGTTAACCTATTCATTACAATGTGCTCACAGCACATTGTAATGAATGAGGAGTAAAATCCCCATATACTGCCATACTGTAGTGTGGTAGTATATGATAGGATCATACAGACAACCTAGGGTTAATAATTTTTTTTATTATAACTAGGGTTATAATTTTTTAAAAACTTTTTTTATTTTTACTATTTTTCAGACTCCCTATGGAGTCAGTACAGTGTAGGGAACTGATTTAGCTATGTGAGAGGCTATTGACTAGGATCAGGAGACCCAACCAGGTGGAAGCAGCACTGTCTACAGTTGGGAGTCTGTTCCTTATGGAATAGACAGACTGGTTTGGCTTAATCCCACATCATGTTATTAGACTTCTTATGGGTCATACTTGGTGGTAAGGGGGCTGCCTTTCAAGGTAGTAACAGGAGGTATTGTTTTCCATTTAACACCTTGGAAAACTTATTTGCATTCTTCCCAGAATTCCCTAGTGGAGCATCTATGGCTTTAAGTCTCCACACGCCTTTAAGGTGGCCTTAATTGGCATTGTCTCCTTAAGGAGAACACCTACTGTCTGATCCAAGTAGAGCGGATTATAATGGTCAGATACTGGGACTGATACTTCAGCAACCACAGGGACTAGAAAGAAAACTCAAAGTGCTCCCAAATCTGTGCAGCAGCCCTTACATTGGGGTATGTTAATCTCCCCGTGTCTAAGGTGGTGAAATGCCTTATTTAAATAACAAGATGTTAAATTACATACCTCATCTGATTTCATCTGCGCTCCCAAAGAAAATAAAAGGTTACACCCCCTTTGGCTTCTAGGAGCTATTGTACTTTTTTTTTTTTTTTTTTTTTTTTTTTTAAACCCAATTCTTTTTTTATATTCCCCTACACCCTCAGGTTCCAGATACAAGTCTCCATATGCCACCAGACATGGACAAGGACAAAAAGCAGATGGTTGAGAGGATATTAGATGTGACCCTAGAGATCATCTACCTGCTAACTGGAGAGGTGAGAGGTCCTGCGAATGATGTCACATGATGTCACCTGTACCACTGTTACCCAAGGGCTGGTTATGTAATCCATATTTTACATTGATTATTGTATGCCGACACCAGTTATGGAGGCTACTCCGTTATAATGTATAATGGTAAAATGTACCCTTGTTCTGTGTAGTTGACCGCTCCTGGTTTTGGAAAAAAACGGATGAAATAACTGAGATGTGAACTGGTGCTTAAAGTTAGAAAATTTTAAACTTCGAAAATGGAGAACTCTCAAAGATTTTCACCAAATTACCATCTTTTCATAACTAAACGCCAAAGATATCAACCAAATTTTTCAACTAACAATAAGTTTCATGTGTGATGAGAAAACATCACTCTTTTACAGAAGTTGCCATTACTGCCTTGCTGATAATCCCTGAATTTTTATCAAGTGATTCAGCATTCCTGCTTCTTACTCTTATGCTTTCTGCCGACTCTCCATGGATCTTTGTTTACACGTCTGAACTGGAGGAGCTGTAGCAGAAGAGTTATTTCCTCCCCTTCCTCAATTCCTTTGTCTATCAGAAAGACCAGGCTATGAGAGAGAGAGGCACAGCGGGTGCCGGCAATATTACGTATTAGAGGAATGAAAAACCGGAAGCTTCCAAAGTTACAAGCTTTTAGTGACAGGTGTCAGGTTTTAAAATAAGGGCCTGGTCATAGTCGTAGCAGAGCTCCTGAGACCATCTGGTGCTAGGACCCTGATATATTCCACCCGTATTTTCCTATTCATATACAGGATTATGCATTAACAAAAAAGATGAGTGGTGAGAGTGAAGAGTGGAGGAGGCACCGGCTTCCTATGATGCAGTCTGCACCTCGGACTATTGATAGAGGCGATGAGCGGAGGATCCTGGAGCTCACCAACAAGATCATTCATCTGCTCGGGGGAGAGGTGAGTGCTGCTGTATTACTGTGTGCTAAGGTAGTGAGTCTTTTTGGTTTTTTTTAGCTCTGTTAAAAGTCACAAGGTTTCAATCTGCAACGTATGCATAAAGACTTTTGTTACAAAGGTGCAGCAGAACTTTCATGGTCATAGAACATGTATTCTATGTGTCTATGAGGAATACATGTCACACCTAGAAGAGGTTTTATGACATCCCACGCGTCAAGGGAAACTGGTGACAGGTTCCAGTAGAGATTCAACACTACATAACAAAGATGTATTTAGCTATTCTGTACACTACTTTGTTTTAGATTTATGCACTTTTAAAGTTTACTTGGCTCCCTGCCAGCTCACGCTCACAAGTCCCAGGAGTTGCACTTTCGAAATGGTAACAAGTGCGCCTGCTCATTATTATTCAGCCCAAACCCCCTCCTTCATGCTTCCAATATTCAACCTCCCACTAATGACTTAGGCTCTCACTAATTACATAGACTTTTTAATCCCGACATGCACAGTGAGTAGCAAGGTGTCCCTTCGATGTGCAGTTTTATTATGCAGTGCTACGCTGTCTTACACACACACACAGTCAGCTCTGCTATGCCTCCCCCTTCCCTATGATAAAGACCTTATCTTGCCTGTAGTTGTTAGAGTAGGTCTCTTCAAGTTGCTTGCTGGCAGGAAGTGCCATTGTCTGTAGTGCGCCTGAGCTGGTTTTGTAATGCAGGGGGAGGGGCACAAGGCAGTGAGTACATTTCTTTAATGGGATTTTATTATGTAACTGTGTGAAGATAATTTCCCGTAGTGATGTTGTCCCTTTGAAATAAGATAGCTGTCCTTGGATTCAACCACCCACACTCTCTTCCAGTGATAGCCACACATGTCATTGAGTCCTTCCTGGCCACCTGGATTCAGTGATTATTACCATAGGATGGCTATACCGTAACTTATGGGCATTTCATATGCAAAAACAGTTTGTTTCTTTGTGCAATCACTCCAGCAGTGGTGGTCGTATCCAAAGACAAGAATCTAGATTCTAAGATACAACATGGCTACATTTATGGGAAATTGTCTCCACAAAGGGACATTTTTTTTAATAATGTCATATTGAAGAAATATATCTACATGGCAGGTGAATTAAATGATAGTCAATGCCCAGATGAGAACACCCTTTAAGTTCATTTCAAAGATTCTTTGCCTTTCCGAACACAATATTGGATCCCCCTCCAAACCTCACACCACCAAGTTATCTCAGAGATCATGAATTATTACCCAGTATAAATTTACCCAAGTTTTAAATGCAGAAAGACATTAACTCAAGTGGAATTCACACACATGCTCTATCTTATCGTCTGGGCACCTTGCATGCCTATGGAGAGAGGAGGGGAGCACTCATCCCTCTGCCTCTCCAGCCAAACGTGTGCTATGCTTGGGTCTATTCCGGGTGTGGCACATGTTTGTGTGCATATATCCTTAGGCCTCATGCACACAAATGTATGAAAAAGGGTGTATATATGTGTAGCATTTTGATGGCCATATTGTGCAATGTACCGTAAGTAAGACAGGAAAAAATATAAACATGTCTTACTTTTTCATGTATTTCCATTCCATATGCCCCATAGAAGTCTATGGGAAAGTATAACATACATGTTGCATGCACTTATGCACCCTACGCTGCCGTATATACGTGCAATATCCAGGGAGATGAGAACCAGTGGGGGGGGGGGGAGCATCCTGTCATACAGCCATCATTGTGCTCATGCAAGTGAAAAATGTCTTTTATTTACGCCCAAAATACAGCTGTATATACAGAGCAGGAAAGAACAGCCGTATGTGTGCACGAGGCCTAATCCAGACGCTGCTCATGGAAACCTTTCTGTTTGTAATGGAGAAACAATAGATGTAAATAAACTACATTGGATAAATACACTCACCGGCCACTTTATTAGGTACAGCATGCTAGTAACGGGTTGGACCCCCTTTTGCCTTCAGAGCTGCCTCAATTCTTCGTGGCATAGATACAACAAGGTGCTGGAAGCTCCTCAGAGATTTTGCTCCATAGTGACATGATGGCATCACACAGTTGCCGCAGATTTGTCGGCTGCACATCCATGATGCGAATCTCCCGTTCCACCACATCCCAAAGATGCTCTATTGGATTGAGATCTGGTGACTGTGGAGGCCATTTGTGTCCAGTGACCTCATTGTCATGTTCAAGAAACCAGTCTGAGATGATTCCAGCTTTATGACATGGCGCATTATCCTGCTGAAAGTAGCCATCAGATGTTACAGGGTACATTGTGCTCATAAAGGGATGGACATGGGCAGCAACAATACTCAGGTAGGCTGTGGCGTTACCAAGGGGCCCAAAGACACCATGACACCACCACCAGCCTGACCCGCTGATACAAGGCAGGATGGATCCATGGCACCACCACCACCAGCCTGACCCGCTGATACAAGGCAGGATGGATCCATGACACCACCACCACCAGCCTGACCCGCTGATACAAGGCAGGATGGATCCATGACACCACCACCACCAGCCTGACCCGCTGATACAAGGCAGGATGGATCCATGACACCACCACCACCAGCCTGACCCGCTGATACAAGGCAGGATGGATCCATGACACCACCACCACCAGCCTGAGCCGCTGATACAAGGCAGGATGGATCCATGACACCACCACCACCAGCCTGAGCCGCTGATACAAGGCAGGATGGATCCATGACACCACCACCACCAGCCTGAGCCGCTGATACAAGGCAGGATGGATCCATGACACCACCACCACCAGCCTGAGCCGCTGATACAAGGCAGGATGGATCCATGACACCACCACCACCAGCCTGAGCCGCTGATACAAGGCAGGATGGATCCATGACACCACCACCACCAGCCTGAGCCGCTGATACAAGGCAGGATGGATCCATGACACCACCACCACCAGCCTGAGCCGCTGATACAAGGCAGGATGGATCCATGACACCACCACCACCAGCCTGAGCCGCTGATACAAGGCAGGATGGATCCATGACACCCCCACCACCAGCCTGACCCGCTGATACAAGGCAGGATGGATCCATGACACCACCACCACCAGCCTGACCCGCTGATACAAGGCAGGATGGATCCATGACACCACCACCACCAGCCTGACCCGCTGATACAAGGCAGGATGGATCCATGACACCACCACCACCAGCCTGAGCCGCTGATACAAGGCAGGATGGATCCATGACACCAGCACCACCAGCCTGAGCCGCTGATACAAGGCAGGATGGATCCATGACACCACCACCACCAGCCTGACCCGCTGATACAAGGCAGGATGGATCCATGACACCACCACCACCAGCCTGAGCCGTTGATACAAGGCAGGATGGATCCATGCGTTCATGTTGTTGACGCCAAATTCTGACCCTACCATCCGAATGTCGCAGCAGAAATCGAGACTCATCAGACCAGGCAACGTTTTTCCAATCTTCTACTGTCCAATTTCGATGAGCTTGTGCAAATTGTAGCCTCAGTTTCCTGTTCTTAGCTGAAAGGAGTGGCACCCGGTGTGGTCTTCTGCTGCTGTAGCCCATCTGCCTCAAAGTTGGACGTACTGTGCGTTCAGAGATGCTCTTCTGCCTACCTTGGTTGTAACGGGTGGTGATTTGAGTCACTGTTGCCTTTCTATCAGCTCGAACCAGTCTGCCCATTCTCCTCTGACCTCTGGCATCAACAAGGCATTTCCGCCCACAGAACTGCCGCTCACTGGATGTTTTTTCTTTTTGGGACCATTCTCTGTAAACCCTAGAGATGGTTGTGCGTGAAAATCCCAGTAGATCAGCAGTTTCTGAAATACTCAGACCAGCCCTTCTGGCACCAACAACCATGCCACGTTCAAAGGCCACAAATCACCTTTCTTCCCCATACTGATGCTCGGGAGAACTGCAGGAGATTGTCTTGACCATGTCTACATGCCTAAATGCACTGCCGCCATGTGATTGGCTGATAAGAAATTAAGTCTTAACGAGCAGTTGGACAGGTGTACCTAATAAAGTGGCCGGTGAGTGTATATTGGGGCAGGAAGAGGGGGATGGGTGATCAATCCCTTAAAGTGTTATTCCCACAAAGACAAGTTTCTTATATGAAAACTGTAAAGTAACCTTCTTCTTGGCACTTAAATGTCTCTCTCCAGGCACAATCTACCAAACCCAGCTTTCCGTATCCTCCCTGCTTCATGACTTTTCCCTTCCCCTTCCTGCTGCTCGGCATAAAGAGCTCCGTCCTTTCTCCCCATTCTTGTGTCCATTGCATAGAGTACACTGGACAGCGGACCTACCCCTCCTATTTTTGAACCCAAAATACAAACTAGCAAAATAGCAATTCCAGCTGGCCCATAACCTTGTTCCAATAGATGTGCAGTTTTGGGCACCGCCACAGCATGTGTACAAGGTCCGCATCTATTAAGATGCACTTCATTAGTTTTCCTAAAGCGCTTTAATGGTTTTGGCGTGCAGTGTACTCCGTGCACAATATTTATCTGAGAGATGTTATTTGTATGTTCTCTCCGTGTTTGCGTGGGTTTCCTCCCGGTCCTCCGGTTTCCTCCCACACTCCATGCATACTGGTAGGTGATTAGATTGTGAGCCCCATTGGGGACAGGGACCAATTTGACAGCTTTGTGCAGCGCTGCGGAATCTGTGTGCACTATATAAATAATAATAATAATTATTATTATTATTATTATTATTATTATTATTATTATAAGACACATTTCTAGTGATCCTCTTAACCATTGAGAGTCAGTCCACTCGTCTATAGATAAGTCCGGCATATTATTTTCCATTTGTCCTTCCTTAGCCGAAGGGTCTATCAGGATTTTTTATTAATATTTTATATACCCAAGACATTAAACGCTTTTTACATGAAGGTTACTCAATGAAATTCTCTCTTTTTTAATAAAGTCTTGTAGATTCTTTGCCAGAACTTATAATAATCACGTGGTGTTAAATTCCTATTTTTTTTGAAGCCCCAAAAAGGCAAAATACTTCTGCCCCATTGAGTTATTTATCTAATTCTATTTAGAATGTTTTTAAAACGATAGTGATTAAGCTTTATTTTTTTTATATTTAATCTCGACCTGTTTCCTTGCACATAAGGTTCCTATAAGATGCAATGATGTCGCTATCTATTTGTCAATGGAAGAATGGGAATATTTAGAAGAACATAAGAATCTTTATAAGGACATATTAACAGAGTCGCCTCAGTCACGCTCACAGTCAGGTAAGTACCAGCTGTCTAGGAGAGTTTGACTTCAACTTTGTAGCTTGAGCCACGTGTATGAAGCGTGAATGCGTCTCCTACAGATGGATCCAGAATCAAGAAGTTACCAGAAGGAATCTGCGATTATACAAAGGAAGATTACAATATTCTGCCGGATTATCAGGTAGACTTCATCAGATGTGATAAATGTTTTTTTCTTTAATTATTGGCTGTGTGTGTTCTCTGTTTTCATACAGAGTTCTCTTAACCTTCTCCAACTTTCTCCTTATCTGAAAATTATGGGGAATTTAGGCAGAATACCGGACGTGTATTAAAGAAGAAGCCGATTCGACAGAAAAAAATGTGAATGTCAGGATCGACGAGCAATTTAACAAAGAGAAGATTGTAACAGGTATCATCAGACCAGAGTATTCTATGTATGTAACTATAAAGACGTCTCAAAATAAACGCCGGTCCCAAAAGTAGGACCCTCATCTTATGGACATTTACACTGAACCTGTTACCTGGAATGTCATTTTTAGCTGGTGTCAGGTTCCAGTAGCCTCTGCTGTGCTGATTTTAAAAATGCTTTGTCAGCTTTCCGAATCATTTCAGTACTTTCTATAAGTTTAATTCACATTACCTTGCTCCCTGCCAGCAGCTCGTGGTGGGGACCGAGAGGGGGCTGCTGCAGCCTGTGTGTTCCATATCTTGATTATATGCTATAAATGTCCAGCACCCCTTTAATTATTGTTACATTGAAACCAAACGTCAGAAACAAGCCTGTCTCACCATTTGCTTAACCCCTTAATGATTATCAAGTCATGGGATTGTTAAGGGAGTATCACAGACTGTGCACTCCATAAATAGAGGGTGCCTGCTGCATAATGCAGCAAACACCCACAGATATTACCTGTGATTGGCGCTAATTGTTTCCTTTCACAGGGAACCCCCCACAAAGCAAACACAGTACCTGTTAGATGTCATCTCACTCACCTGCTCCTCCACCCTCAGGAATTTCTTCAGCCACAGTCAGAGTCAACTTCAGGTGTCAATAGGCCCCTGGGCAACAGAGCCGCAGTGGGCCCCTTTGTAGTGAACTTATGTGGCTGCATTAAAAATTCAAATCCTAAATTATTTACTAGTTTATCATCCCAAACAGCCCTCTCATGGTTATTTTATATACAGCCCCCTCATGGTTATTTTATATAATCCCCCTTACAATCTATATATTCATTAGATACTGCCCCCCTCATCCCCATGGGCTCTATGTACCGCCTTATGTGGGGCCCCCCCAGCAGCTCTGGGCCTTGGCACTGACCCAGGTATGCCCAGTGCTGGCGCCAGGTCCTGACCACAGTGTCAGCCTCAGTGAGGAAGGGGGTATCTTGACTGTATACCGAAGCTCCCTGCCTCCGTGACGGTAGGCTCCATGACTGCGCACAGCGGCTGCCCTCCTCCATGACTGCGTAGAGCGGCTGCCCTCCTCCATGACTGCGTAGAGCGGCTGCCCTCCTCCATGACTGCGTAGAGCGGCTGCCCTCCTCCATGACTGCGTAGAGCGGCTGCCCTCCTCCATGACTGCGCACAGCGGCTGCCCTCCTCCATGACTGCGCACAGCGGCTGCCCGCCTTTATTACTGTATTTTTTTAAAAATCCTCCTCTACGCTCTAAATACATTGCCATAGTTGCCCCGAGACTACACATCTTGCCCACATTTACTAATAGCAGTGCAGTCTTCACTATGTGCAGTTCCCTGTGTAGTTTGCAGGGGGCGCCAGATTCAGGATTTCTGGTGCCTGTTCTTCATGAATCTGGCGCCCCTGCACTGTCCAGACAGAGGGCACCACTTTTTTTTGATGCAGCTTTAACATAGGGAGGATGACACATTTCTGTCAGACTTTTCATGATAAATGTGGCGCACAGTGCGACTGCGCATCGGACGCCCCTTCAGGCAGAAGTTTGTGTCGTATGAAGAATAGTGCAGCCGCAACACAAAACTAATGTGGCACAGGCAATTCTTAAAAGGGTTTTCCCATGAAAAAAAGTTAGCCCCTATCCATTTCAGTGCTGAGACCTCCGTTGGACCCCTGTTCTCTCCGTCAGACTAATGGAGAAGACGGGAGCACATGACCCTTATGCTTGACAATTTCCATCAGCTCCATAGAGGTTGATGGAGCAGAACAGTCATGTGCGGCCGTCTGTTCAATTAGTCTGATGGAGTGAGGAGGAGTCCACAGAGGTATGTGGGACCTTATAGAACCCCTCGTTTTCGTGATCTGTAGGCATCTCATCACTGAGCCCCCAACTGATCAGCAAGTTAGATCCTATCCCATGGAAAGGGCCTCACTTTTCTTTGTGGGAAACACCCTTTAAGTACCTGTGCACGCAGTTTGCACTAGAAAGAACGTGCAAATTGGTGCGCAGATCTTAGTAAATGTGGCCCAAATGTATATCAAAAGGACTGACACATACTAGGGAATTCATTTATAATGGTCTTTTTGAGATTCTATGAAAACTGAAAAAAATATAAACTATACAAAAAACTATTTCTTATTTTCAACTATCCCTATGTGTTCTGTACAAAAAACACTGCAAAATCTTTTAAGTTCATGCACAAAAAAAAATAAATAGAAAAAATAGAGCAATGAGTATAAATATCCACTAAAAATTCCCCGGTCATCAAAGCCTTAAAGGCCTGGACAGCAAGAAGTTAAACTATCACCGTGACTTTACTTTGCAAAACAAAAGAATATTTCTAATAATAATAAGTGACGATGATTCTTTTCCCAACAGATGAAGGAATTGAAAACTTGGTGGAACATTTCGTTTCATCTCCAGATCATGAAGAAAATTCTCAGAATATCCCAGAAGATCATTCCGGAGAACAGTCCATGACCTCAGTCCAGCGCAGTGACCTGTGTACTGGTCCTATCACTCACAATGATCCTTCATCTGATCGGGTGCCTATTGCTGAAGATACGAGTGTCACAGAGAAGCCGCTATTCACATTCACTGATGGGGGGAGGATTCCTACACAGAGGACGGATGACAGAATATTTCCCTGTTTAGAATGTGGAAAACATTTTACCAAGAAATTCGATCTTGTCAGACACCAGAAGATCCACACGGGGGAGAAGCCATTTTCATGTTCTGAGTGTGAGAAATGCTTTAGACATAAATCGGATCTTGTTAAACATCAGAGAACTCACACGGGGGAGAAGCCATATTCCTGTTTAGAATGTGGGAAATGTTTTAGGCAAACTTCTGCTGTCATTGGGCATCTGAGAACTCACACAGGCGAGAAGCCCTTCTTGTGTCCGGAATGTGGGAAATGTTTTACCAAGGGATCGGAGCTTGAGAAACATCAGAGAATTCACACGGGGGAGAAGCCATTTTGCTGTTCGGAATGTGGGAAATGTTTTATACAGAAATCGGATCTTTTTAATCATCAGAGAATTCACACGGGGGAGAAGCCATATTCATGTTTGGAATGTGGGAAATATTTTGCCCATAAATCAAACCTTATAAGACACCAAAGAAACTACACAGGGGAGAATCCGTTCCCATGTCCAGATTGTGATAAACGTTTTACCAGTAAATCGTGTCTCTCTCACCATCAGAAATCTCACACTGGCCAGAGGCCGTTTTCATGCTTGAAGTGTGGACAGAGTTTTTTCAGTAAGTCATTGCTTGGTGACCATCAGAAATCTCACCGAGGAGAGAAGCCATTTTCATGCTTACAGTGTGGGAAATGCTTTAGCAGGCGATGGAGTCTTCTCGAGCATCAGAAAACCCACACAAGGAAGAAGCCATATTAATGCACAGAGTGTGGCAAAGGTTTTTCTCTGAAACCTCGTTTTCTTAAACATCTGATAACTCATGCAGGAAACACTGATGCATTTTTTGTTGGGCATCAGAGCAGCTTTTTACATATGGGGAAGGGGGAAGATGATTTACAAAAAAGTCTGGGCCAGGACGTCAAATAAGCCGAAGAGTAGAAAACCACGATGGGGCACAGCAAGACGTGGTGCGGGGAGGACACCAAGAGCGGCGGGGAACGGGCCGTTTCGTCCACCTGTGTGCTCTCTCAAGCCTCAGACATCACCGCTTCTGGGGCCCGGGTATAAAAGCCTCTCGGGGAAGTCATCATGGTAACATCAAACCACTGTATCAGAAGTCTTCCAAAGTGTTATCATTGTGATTAAACAAACATAGAACACTAGACACAGATATGTTAAAAACAACCAGTATAGCCTATCCTTTATGTTAAAGGGGTTTTCCCCTAAACACAAGTTAGGCCTTATTCCCAGGATAGGGCCTAACTTGCTGACCGATGAGGGTCTCCGTGCTGAGACCCCCACAGATCATGAATACAAGGGGTCCGATGGGGTCTCACGTACCTCTGTCGGACCCCTCGTTGCTCCGTCAGACTAATGGAGCAGGCGGCCGCACCTGACCATTCTGCTTCATTAATCTCTCGGACCCCTTGTTTTCCTGATCTGCAAGTTAGGCCCACTTGTGTTCATGGGAAAACGCCTTTAACACCGTAGGCCACAAAAAGACGCAAAGGCTTAGAGGAGCAAATGTAAAATGAACTATGTGATCACAAAAATACAAATAAATCATTGCGGTAATTTAAACCCATAACTCCTAGAGCATGATATTTAATGATATATATGGCTTCCTGACGCAGTAGAATCAAAGAGCGATCACCTCCAGTAGGAACTATGTCCACTCTTTGTAACCCTCCAAACCATAGAACGTAAGGGTTCCCACTATAACATTCCCTACGTGGGCTATCAACCTAGGGCAACCATTGCCCGTGCTGACAGAATGAAAGTGTTCTCTGATCCTAACGGATAAACACCTAATGGTTTTGGCAATGTAATATATTCCACTAGGGCAAATCATAACATAGACCACTGGTGGTTCTGCAGGTAATAAATGTCTTAACCCTGTGGGAAAACCCTCGATCTGAATGGCCTTGCTCAATTACAATGACCACAGTCCTATCACGCGTTTCGGTAACTGATCGGGTATATAAGGTTATGGGAGGGGTTTCTGGAAGCAGGATTGCCTCAGCACAGAGGTTGCATTTGTTAGAGTAGGATTTAAGATATCCTCTTTTAGTGTGCGTTGGCTGTTTCTAATCAATAGGCATCTTGTAAAGAACAACTCAGATTACTGCCGATTCGGGTTTATTTGGTTTCACAAATCTATATAGAAAAACAAGGGAGAAATACAAAAGGAGGAGCATTTAAATCAAAACAAATCACGGTCATGTAGTCTTCCCTGCTGTCGCACATTCACGTCAGGATAATGCATTTCGGAAGTTCTTTAGCCTTCATTGTTTTGGTTATTATCCACGATGCCGGTGCCATCTTAAAATGAAGTCTCTGTTACAATGCTTTTTGGAAAAAAAGTAGAAATTACAGGATTTGATCCATCAGCTAGGTTTACCTTAACACATTAACCCCTCCAGAAGCTTCATAGACGTTCCTAAACCCGGTATTAGTACTGTGAGGATGGCAGGTCGTAGCAAAACTACTGCAGCTCTTGAAAACATTATAAAACCTATACAAATATGTTATCCCCGTGATCGCACTGACCCAGAGAATAAAGTAGACCTGTCATTTGGGGCGCACAGTGAAAGATGTAAAATCCAAGCCCATAAGAAAACGGCACAAATGTGTTTTGTCACCATTTTGACTCCATTTGGAATGGCATGGAATATTCAATACCAGCACTATGAAGTGCAATTTGTTACGCAGAAAACAAGCCATCGCAGAGCTCTTTATGTGTAAAAGTAAAAAAGTTATAGATTTTTGAAGGTGAGAAGTGAAAAATGGCTAATGAAAAAACAAAAAAGGGCCTGGTCGTTAAAGGGAACCTGTCACCAGGAGCCATTTTTAGCGCTCCCCCAGTCCCCACAGAGCATAGTACATACACTGCCAAAGTGTTTTTGTATTAAAAATTGGTTTTACAGAAAAAAAAGATGTTATATTGTACCTTTCACATAGCTCCCAACCGTCCCGATTTTGACGGGACTTTCCCGTTTTTCTTACCTCTGCCCCGCGTCACGGGCAGCTATGAGATTGTCACGGATTTTCCCCCCAGGTCCCGCGCTGTGTCCGCATAGTAAATACTTTGAAAGCCTGAACTGATAGTACAGAATGGCTTCTACAGACATCGGGCAGGGAATCCTTAGCGTGTCGGGTTAGCGGAGAGCAGGGACCACGTCATCAGGTTCAGATCTCTATCCATATATGGTCACTGCATCTCCTAGGGTTCCCCAGAGCAGACATCGGGAGGGAATCCTTTTCAGAGAAGTGTCGGCTTAGTGGAGAGCAGGGACCACGTCATCAGCTTCAGATCACCATCTGTCCATATATGGTCACTGCATCTCCTAGGGTTCCCCAGAGCAGACATCGGGCAGGGAATCCTTTTCAGAGAAGTGTCGGCTTAGCGGAGAGCAGGGACCATGTCATCAGGTTCAGATCTCTATCCATATATGGTCACTGCATCTCCTAGGGTTCCCCAGAGCAGACATCGGGCAGGGAATCCTTTTCAGAGAAGTGTCGGGTTAGTGGAGAGCAGGGACCACGTCATCAGGTGCAGATCTCTGTCCATATATGATCACTGCATCTCCTAGGGTTCCCCAGAGCAGACATCGGGCAGGGAATCCTTTTCTGAGAAGTGTCGGCTTAGCGGAGAGCAGGGACCACGTCATCAGGTCAGATCTCTATCCATATATGGTCACTGCATCTCCTAGGGTTCCCCAGAGCAGACATCGGGCAGGGAATCCTTTTCAGAGAAGTGTCGGGTTAGCGGAGAGCAGGGACCACGTCATCAGGTCAGATCAGTATCTCTCCATATATGGTCTCCAGGGCTTCCCCAGACACAAGCTCTTTATGTAATTAAATTAAATAAAGTTTTGGCCAGGCTGAGATTCGAACCTGGGACCCTCTGCACCATAGACCGGAGCCTTAACTAACTTAACTATAATCCCAGAGATACAGAGCTGAGGATTTCTGGTAACTAAGAAGTGTTATCTGCCATTTACACTGTGACACAGACTTAATGCACTGATATATAGAGAGGGATCTTCTCAGAGGTTATTATTGTAATTATTGAGACTATTATTATTATTTTTATTATTATGGAGACGATTATTAATAATAGTAAAAATAATAATAATCATCTCAATAATAATAATAAGTCTCAATAATTACAATCATCTCTGAGAAGATTCCTCTCTATATACCAAGGCAGTAAATCTGTGTCACAATGTAACAGTAGTCATAGTTCTTAGTTACCAAAATTCTCAACCTTGATAATCTCAGAGGTCATAGCTCAGTTGGTTGGAACACCGTGACATTATTGTACATGGACACTGCAGGTTCTGGGTTCAAATCCCATAGAGGATAATTTTTTTTTTTTTATTGAAATGATTTTTATTATTATAATATGGCTAAAATTTGGGGCATGGCCAGGGAGTGATTGGGGGTGTGGCTTAGGGGGATCGCCTCTTTCCCTCTTTGTCCCTCTTTCCCTTTCACAAATGTTGGGAGGTATGCTTTCATTAGCATGTGCTGTGTGACTAGGCAGTTGCCAAATGGGAGGGGCTGGAAAGGAGCAGTCCAGCGAGTGCCCCAGGCTGCCGGCTCCTCTCTGCACCTGGTTCCGCCTCCTGGCCAGCTGTATGTAACTGAGCATGCTCAGCACGCTCAGTTACTTACAGTGTACACTGCAATACAAGTGTATTGCAGTGTGAGGGCTTGAGCAAGCGATCGGATGAATGCTTGTTCAAGCCAATAAGTGGAAAATGTAAAAAAAAAGTCAAAATCATTTTATAATAATTAAATAAAAGTTCCCTAATTAGCCCAATTACGTGCCCTTATATAATACGACTAAAAAGAACAACTTTTTGCAAAAAATAAGCCCTCAACCAGATCTGACAACAGAAAAATACAGAAGTTCTGGCCCTGAAAAGTTGTCGATAGTAAAAACAATGCGATTTTCTCCAATATTGGTTTTGCTCAGTAAAATTGAGCAAAGATCAGAAAAACTCTATAGACCCCCAAAATGAATTATCTATACATTGTATCGCACCTCGTAAATAATAAGCCTCGTATGTTCGGATTACCAAAAATAATTAAAGTTTTATAGCCTGTGCATTGTGACAATACAAATCTGCTGTGAATGGCGCGGCTTTGATCCTATGCTCGGCTGTGCGCCCCCATACAGCAGTTTATCACCACATATGGGCTGTCGTGTCACACTCGGGAGAAATTGAGCATCACACCTTCCAGAGCGTTTCATCATTTTAGTCATTATGAAAGTGTTAATGAATGTATTTTCCAAAAAAAAGTCAAAAGTTTCTAAATTGCAGGTCCATTTTGTTTTAACCCATGTGAAGAACCGAAAGGGTTAATAGACTTAATAGAAGTTGTTTTACATACGTTGAGGGGTGTAGTTACTCTAGTTGGGTAATTTATGGGGTTTTACTAGCCTTTCAAAGTAACTTGGAAGCCGGGTTTGTCCCTCAAAATGTGAGTTTTGGTGATTTTAAAAAAAATCGCACCTAAAGTTCTGCGCCTCATAACATCCTAGAGAAGAGAGGACGGATAAAATATCATTCTAACATAAAGCAGACATTCCGGAAATGTTAGTTATCAAGCTTTTGGGTTAGTTTTACTTCCTGTCTGGAATGCAGAATATTTCAAACTTTGAAAAAGATTTTTTTTTTTCCGAAATTTTGCCGAAAGTTAGTCCTCCGGATAACAAAATAAGACATTCTCTAAATCACTGTTATTGACAAAAATCCAGCATTTCGTTGCCAGGCATTGTCTGGATACTGTTTCACTAGGCGCTAGGGAGATCAAGCAAATGGTGAATCCCACTCTCCAAATGGTGCAGGAGGGTATATGGAATGGAACAATGGCACAAATAGATGTAGTGTCCGGAACTAGGGACTGAAGAGTTACTTAGAAGATTGGGAAGGCTGAGATTTGAGAACTCCGGGAGGGTATGAGATAGGACAGCTGTCAGGGGTGGTCCCGCGACCCCTCTGTGTGCCCCCACTCCGATCCGCAACGACTTACCCATCATCGCTTCTGTTTCCGGGTCCACGGCCATCCGCATGCGTCCCTGTATCCTAGGGAGCGCGGGCGCCCGCTTCACAAGATTTAAGGGACCAAAGCAGAATTCTATTTAACCCAGCCTCTTCTTTGTGCCTCTGGCACTCTCTGCACTGCTCCGACAGGGGGAACCAGGTTTTTTTTTGGTGCACCATTAACAAGTGACGTGCAACACATTTCACTGTTACAGCTGATTATTGTAGCCTAAGGATAAAGTACAGGAACTTACCAATTACCAGAGGGCCGTTTGTAGCTAGGGGTCGTCTGTAAGTCGGGTGTTCTTGAAGGGGTTATCCGAGCTCAGGAATAATTTAGGGCCAATTTAAAAATTTAGGGCGGGCTATTTAAAAATAATAAACGTGTACTTACCTCCTCCGGCGCTGCTGATGTCCTGTGCCGCGGTCCATCTGATCTGTGCACCGGTTTGGTTAAAAGGTGCACAGGGAGCTTCGGGCCTGCTGGAAGCTGGAATCCAACACCATCTCCCAGGGCTTACAACACTGAGAGATAAGGACGGATGGGAGGGGCCAGCTGGAAGCTCCCTGTGCGCCATTGTAAACCAACAGGGACACGGAGCAGATGGACCGCGGCGAGGGACATCAGCAGCGCCGGAGGAGGTAAGTACACGTTTATTATTTTTAAATAGCCCACCCCAAGTAACTTTTTATACACGGATAACCCCTTTAAGCAGGGGACCGCCTGTACTCTACACATAGAAGCAGTTTACACTAGAAAAACCGTGCGAAGACTGACAGAAAACTGCCGCCCAGCGCTTAGTAAACACGCCCCATATTTCTAATGGTCTCTGTGAGGGGGCGATGTTTGAGAGCGGACGCTGGCGTGTATTTATCCCGTGCTGGGCCCGGTTTGTACAGTTAGCGCACAAGATGTATCACCGGCTCATACACAGCCGAGGCTTCCGGAGCCTTCTATGGGGGAAGTTATAAGAGACACAGGACACATGGGTGTCACCAAGTGTAACAAAGCTTGGCAGAAGACTTCAGCCATTTCTATGTAACTATTGTTACATTGTTTCTATTGACATATAACATCGGGTCCAAACGGCTCAGAAACTCTGACAACAGATCCGTGTTTTGCGGGCAGAGATCCTGAAGCCTCTTCATCTATCCTGCATGAGATCTGTCCCGCAGCTCCCGGTACTGTCTGGCGGCCTCCACTATTCAGGGCACTCGAGGTCAGGCGAGCAGCAAAAGTTCTGATTGGGTGGAGCGCAAACCCGGAAGTTAGTTGGAACGCATCACGGGAAGCTTCCGGTCAGCTGACATCGCACACCGGAAGTGAGGGGATAGCCAGGCTGAGTGTAATTTCTGTCATTGTTGAAGCTGTGGAGCGATCGGGGTCTTCATGTGCCCCCAGTCCTGTCCCGGGCATATTATCTCATATCCTGCGCTGTGGCCCCCTACAGGTGAGAGACTGCATGCCACATCATCACACATATACCTCCTCATATACCTCATACACTGCTCTATACATCACCAGTATAACACAACACCCCATGTACCTCCTCATATACCTCATACACTGCTCTATACATCACCAGTATAACACAACACCCCATATACCTCCTCATATACCTCATACACTGCTCTATACATCACCAGTGTAACACAACACCCCATATACCTCCTCATATACCTCATACACTGCTCTATACATCACCAGTATAACACAACACCCCATATACCTCCTCATATACCTCATACACTGCTCTATACATCACCAGTATAACACAACACATCATATACCTCCTCATATACCTCATACACTGCTCTATACATCACCAGTATAACACAACACCCCATATACCTCATACACTGCTCTATACATCACCAGTATAACACAACACATCATATACCTCCTCATACACTGCTCTATACATCACCAGTATAACACAACACCCCATATACCTCCTCATATACCTCATACACTGCTCTATACATCACCAGTATAACACAACACCCCATATACCTCCTCATATACCTCATACACTGCTCTATACATCACCAGTATAACACAACACCTCATATACCTCCTCATATACCTCATACACTGCTCTATACATCACCAGTATAACACAACACCTCATATACCTCCTTATATATCTCATACACTGCTCTATACATCACCAGTATAACACAACACCTCATATACCTCCTCATATACCTCATACACTGCTCTATACATCACCAGTATAACACAACACCCCATATACCTCCTCATATACCTCATACACTGCTCTATACATCACCAGTATAACACAACACCTCATATACCTCCTCATATACCTCATACACTGCTCTATACATCACCAGTATAACACAACACCTCATATACCTCCTTATATACCTCATACACTGCTCTATACATCACCAGTATAACACAACACCCCATGTACCTCCTCATATACCTCATACACTGCTCTATACATCACCAGTATAACACAACACCCCATATACCTCCTCATATACCTCATACACTGCTCTATACATCACCAGTATAACACAACACCTCATATACCTCCTCATATACCTCATACACTGCTCTATACATCACCAGTATAACACAACACCTCATATACCTCCTTATATACCTCATACACTGCTCTATACATCACCAGTATAACACAACACCCCATATACCTCCTCATATACCTCATACACTGCTCTATACATCCCCAGTATAACACAACACCCCATATACCTCCTCATATACCTCATACACTGCTCTATACATCACCAGTATAACACAGCACCCCATATACCACCTCATATACCTCATACACTGCTCTATACATCACCAGTATAACACAACACCCCATATACCCCCTCATATACCTCATACACTGCTCTATACATCACCAGTATAACACAACACCCCATATACCTCCTCATATACCTCATACACTGCTCTATACATCACCAGTATAACACAACACCTCATATACCTCCTCATATACCTCATACACTGCTCTATACATCACCAGTATAACACAACACCCCATATACCTCCTCATATACCTCATACACTGCTCTATACATCACCAGTGTAACACAACACCCCATGTACCTCCTCATATACCTCATACACTGCTCTATACATAACCAGTGTAACACAACACCCCATATACCTCCTCATATACCTCATACACTGCTCTATACATCACCAGTATAACACAACACCCCATATACCTCCTCATATACCTCATACACTGCTCTATACATCACCAGTGTAACACAACACATCATATACCTCCTCATATACCTCATACACTGCTCTATACATCACCAGTATAACACAACACATCATATACCTCCTCATATACCTCATACACTGCTCTATACATAACCAGTGTAACACAACACCTCATATACCTCCTCATATACCTCATACACTGCTCTATACATCACCAGTATAACAAAACACCCCATATACCTCCTCATATACCTCATACACTGCTCTATACATCACCAGTGTAACACAACACCCCATATACCTCCTCATATACCTCATACACTGCTCTATACATCCCCAGTATAACACAACACCCCATATACCTCCTCATATACCTCATACACTGCTCTATACATCACCAGTATAACACAACACCCCATATACCTCCTCATATACCTCATACACTGCTCTATACATCACCAGTATAACACAACACCCCATATACCTCATACACTGCTCTATACATCACCAGTATAACACAACACATCATATACCTCCTCATACACTGCTCTATACATCACCAGTATAACACAACACCCCATATACCTCCTCATATACCTCATACACTGCTCTATACATCACCAGTGTAACACAACACCCCATATACCTCCTCATGTACCTCATACACTGCTCTATACATCACCAGTATAACACAACACCCCATATACCTCCTCATATACCTCATACACTGCTCTATACATCACCAGTGTAACACAACACATCATATACCTCCTCATATACCTCATACACTGCTCTATACATCACCAGTATAACACAACACATCATATACCTCCTCATATACCTCATACACTGCTCTATACATAACCAGTGTAACACAACACCTCATATACCTCCTCATATACCTCATACACTGCTCTATACATCACCAGTGTAACACAACACCCCATATACCTCCTCATATACCTCATACACTGCTCTATACATCACCAGTGTAACACAACACCTCATATACCTCCTCATATACCTCATACACTGCTCTATACATCACCAGTATAACACAACACCCCATGTACCTCCTCATATACCTCATACACTGCTCTATACATCACCAGTATAACACAACACCCCATATACCTCATACACTGCTCTATACATCACCAGTATAACACACCACATCATATACCTCCTCATACACTGCTCTATACATCACCAGTATAACACAACACCCCATATACCTCCTCATATACCTCATACACTGCTCTATACATCACCAGTATAACACAACACCCCATATACCTCCTCATATACCTCATACACTGCTCTATACATCACCAGTATAACACAACACCTCATATACCTCATACACTGCTCTATACATCACCAGTATAACACAACACCTCATATACCTCCTCATATACCTCATACACTGCTCTATACATCACCAGTGTAACACAACACCCCATATACCTCCTCATATACCTCATACACTGCTCTATACATCACCAGTGTAACACAACACCTCATATACCTCCTCATATACCTCATACACTGCTCTATACATCACCACCAGTATAACACAACACCCCATGTACCTCCTCATATACCTCATACACTGCTCTATACATCACCAGTATAACACAACACCCCATATACCTCCTCATATACCTCATACACTGCTCTATACATCACCAGTATAACACAACACCCCATATACCTCCTCATATACCTCATACACTGCTCTATACATCACCAGTGTAACACAACACCCCATATACCTCCTCATATACCTCATACACTGCTCTATACATCCCCAGTATAACACAACACCCCATATACCTCCTCATATACCTCACACACTGCTCTATACATCACCAGTGTAATACAACACACCATATACCTCCTCATATACCTCATACACTGCTCTATACATCACCAGTATAACACAACACATCATATACCTCCTCATACACTGCTCTATACATCACCAGTATAACACAACACCCCATATACCTCCTCATATACCTCATACACTGCTCTATACATCACCAGTATAACACAACACCCCATATACCACCTCATATACCTCATACACTGCTCTATACATCACCAGTATAACACAACACCCCATGTACCTCCTCATATACCTCATACACTGCTCTATACATAACCAGTGTAACACAACACCCCATATACCTCCTCATATACCTCATACACTGCTCTATACATCACCAGTATAACACAACACCTCATATACCTCCTCATATACCTCATACACTGCTCTATACATCACCAGTATAACACAACACCCCATGTACCTCCTCATATACCTCATACACTGCTCTATACATCACCAGTGTAACACAACACCCCATATACCTCCTCATATACCTCATACACTGCTCTATACATCACCAGTATAACACAACACCCCATGTACCTCCTCATATACCTCATACACTGCTCTATACATCACCAGTATAACACAACACCCCGTATACCTCCTCATATACCTCATACACTGCTCTATACATCCCCAGTATAACACAACACCCCATGTACCTCCTCCATAATGCCCCCAGTATATGGCCAGGGCCCTGGGGTAGTTGATATTTACCCTCTATCTAGTCCTCACCCCAAGGGCTGTAGTAGCTTTCAATCACAGCATCCCAGAGTAATGCACCAGTAAGTACCAGTCCACAAATCATATGAACCCCTCTAGGACGCAGCTAGTCAATAGCTTGAGGCTTAGCCCCAGGTTTATCTGACATGCGTCACTTTATATGGTAAGTTTTGCATTAATTCCTTTAAAAAATATGTAAAAAAAAAAGTTTTCCTAAAGATTTACTATTTTCAAAATTTGAAAAATCAAAACCTTGTTTTCAGACTGAAACTTTTACCTCCCAAATTAGTGGACATCACAAAAAAAGGAAACAAAAACCAAAATGTACAAGGCAAAAAATAAAATGTTATTAGATGATTTACGACAAATCCTTGTAAAAAGACGACGTGCACAGAAGAAGTCCCCAATGGGATGACAGTCCCCGGGATGGAAGGTCCAGTCCTCAGAACAAGTCTTACACGGGTATATACAGACCAAGGGGGTTATTTTATACTTTCCACAGTTTGGTTCTTGTTTCCGTTTTTTTGTTTTGTGGTGATATGTAATTATGCACGCCCCTTCTTCGTTGTTTTCCTCCTCCTTGGACCGAGAGCTGGTGACGTTACTCAGCACTTCTCGGGCAGTCAGTGAATCTTGCACAGCCGGTTGTGACACATTGCAGCTGTGTGAGATTCACTGACTGCGCATGCGCAAGAAGTGTCGAATGATGTTACTGTCTCTCGGTCCAAGGAGGAGGAACAGAGCCAAGATTGGGCGTGCATAATTACATATCGGAGGTGAGCGGAATCGCCAGGGTGTTGTAAGTGAAGCGCTGAAGCCTCATTTCTATAGATTATAGAATCCTTTTTTTTTTTTGGTTTTGTCCCTAAACAAAATATGTCCTGGGGTCAGAGGTACAGAGCCCAGAGGGGGGGGGGGGGTGTCAGGAGGTCATTTCACCCATATGTCTGCTTTATGTTTTCATCACTTTTAAAATGTTTGGATATTTTATTTTGTTGTCACCCGAATTACAAATCGAACATCGGTTTTCTGTATTTTCAAGGAGATTTTAGAATTGACTTTTTTGGGGATCATTATTGTTTTTAATGAGCTTTGGAATATAAAATATCATAACCCCGCCCTCCCCCCCAATATATATCACACCATTTTCACATCTGCACCCCTCAAACTATCAGAAATTACTTTTAGGAATTTTTAACAGCACAAGGACGAGGTGACCTACAAAATGGTCAAAATGTTCAGGACTTCCCCATAGTGTAGAGTAAAATAGAAGGATGTAAAACCTTGCCAGAGACCAAAGCACCTCGAACATCAAGGATTAACAGCAAAAAAACCAAGGGGGGGAAGACGGAGGGACACCCCTGGCTCCGCGTGGTCGTCGTAAGAATGAGGGTAGTGCACTGATAGTTTAGGAGTTGCTACAGAGCCAAGTGAGTCTGAGCTCCTCCACCGGCTCCATATACACCAGGCCATATAGTTCCCTGAGCTCCTCCATACTGCGGATACAGTCAAATTCCTCAACCGACATCAATCAGGTGGGAGGAACGTAGACTTCCGGAGTCTGGGGATCACCAACCTGAAAGCCACCAGGAAGTGTCTTAAGATGCCTTCTTCTTCATGTCTTTAGTTTCCTGGGTGTAAGATTCCCTGTGGCTCTGCATAGGTTTCTATACAAGTCCCAGGAGGCAGACCAGATGGAGGCGATCACTTCACGGTCCCACCAGACGTGGCGCGTGGATCCCGGGGCTGAGTGACATCACCCTGGTGACACTGATGGGAAGGCGTACTGGGGTCCTATACCAGCGTGTAAGAATCTTATAGTTAACTTCTTGAATTTTACCGAGTCAATTTGTGGGTCAAAATAAGGAATTTCCCCAAGATTCCTTTGAGAATTTCTCCCCTAGTTCCTCCTCCCATGCTATCATATATGTTATTGGGGGGTCCTCGGCATTGACACCTGATAGCAGTCATGTGGACACACCATGTGGGGGAAGTAATTGTATAGAGCATGGGTTCTCGGATGTAGTCAGACCTGTAAGGAAACATTCCACGGGGTCAGGGAAGACAACCAAGCCCCGGGGTAGCTCCCTCTCTCCCCTAGTAATTCGGTAAGGGGCCGGATACCAGGATCAGTGATAAGGTCACTAATGTTCTGCGGTCTCCCGTCCCTAGGCTCAGAGAGAGGGCAAATCCTTAGTGCCTGCGGTCGGCCAGGGTAGACTTTGACTGCAGATAACGGACCCGGGATTGTAGCTAATTGCCTTCAGGACCCCTGACATTGGCGGGGAAGCCCTCAACAACTCCCAGTTAGTTTTAGGGGGGGGTAGCCAGAACATCCCAGGCAGATCTCTAGTAGGGAAACTACTTTCTATGTCAATCCATAATTGTCTTTGTTTTGGAGGCAATGTCCAGGATTGAAGCCCTGTGATAGCGGGTGAAATCTGGCATCCTCACCCCCCATCTTCCTTATGTCTAGTCAGTAGACTGTGTTTAAGTCGAGGTGAGGACTCCTTCCATATAAATTGTGTGGCCAGCTTACATAGGCGTTGTAAAAAAGATGGCGGCGAGTCTAGGGGGACTGTCTGAATAATGTATAGATTTTTTAGCAGTAGAGTTCATTCTGCCAAACCAGGACAGGGATAGGGAACTCCACGTCTTAAGGTCAGTTTCAATAGGCTTAAGTGGAGGGGCGCGGTTAAGTGGAGGGGCAAACATAAGGAGATCGTCCACAAAAAGCGACAACTTGTGGGATCTACCCCTAATCTCTACACCCCTAATCGCCAGGTTTCCTCTCGGGACACGCGCCAAGGGTTCCATGACCAGGGTATATAGAAAAGGAGATAAAGGACGTGTGCCATTGCAAATGGGAAATGAGGCGGACAAAGATCCATTCACTCTAACACTGGCGGATGGACCCCTGCCCAGCCCAGGAAGACAGTGCAAAGTCCTTATTGTGTTATCTCTCGCCCCAGGACAAAACCGACTTGCTCTGGGTGAACAAGCTCAGGAACGAAAGTCGGATGATTTTGGCAGACACCTTAACATCAATCTTGATCAGCCAGATGGGCCTGTAGTTACTGCATAGTTCATGATCCTTCCCAGGTTTTGGAATTACTGATATTTGGGCTCTTGAAGTTTGAGGGGAGAAGAGGCAACTGGAAGAGATCGAGTTGAAGAAATTCGTTAAGATCGGGGCCAGTACCACAGACTTTGTAGAACCTAGGGGTGAACCCGTTGGGTCCTGGGCTTTCCCAACCTTTAGATTTCTTATCGCCTGAAGAGTCTCCTCTTTGGTAAATTCGCCATCCAAGGAGGAAGCCGACCCTCAAGGATCTTCTTGGATGGACCCTGTGAGTTATAGTCAGGAGTTGAGTCTAGTTTGTAGAGGGCAGCGTCGTAGCTCCTAAACTCTTGTAATCGACGACAAAAGTAAAATTTAGAAGCGTCAGATTTAGTCGGTAATACATTCCTTCAGCCCTAAAACTTACACGTTTGCAAAAGATTAAGAGAGAAAACCCATCTAAAATGTATTACGCAATTTCTCCCGAGTACAGAATGATTTGTTACAATGTGTCAGCGGCCTGTCCTGTGGCTTCCACAATACTATTGGTTTATAGGGTTCATCTGTCTTTTATTTCAGGGTGCTGTGAGGACCCCTCTCCTCGTGTCTCCCCCCAGTCCGCATGTAGCATCCGTCTGACAAGATGAAGAAAGACAGAGGCCAATTGACAGAAACCATATTGGGTTTGACCTTGAAGATCATCTACTTGTTGACAGGAGGGGTGAGAAATGATTGTATTGCTTTTCCTTATGGAAATTATGGGAGAGATTTACCATAAGTCTCTTAGAGCAGAACTGTTCTAGTTGCTCATGGCAGCCAATCAGAGCTCAGCTTTCATTTTCCCACAGCTGTTTATAAGGTGAAAGCTGAGCTCTGATTGGTTTCCTTGTGCAACAAGAACAATTTAGCCTAAAGTTGATGATAAATCTGTTTCTATTGTTTTGTAACTGTTGAGTTTTATAGGAATATGTGATCGAGAAAAAGACTGGAGCCAATACAACAATCGGAGCCCAGAGCACCGTCCGGGAGCCGAAAACATGTGAGGACAACACTGATGAGAAGATCCTGGAGGTCACCAACCAGATGATAGAGCTGCTGAGCGGAGAGGTGAGTGATGCTGGGACACTGTGCTATATGTTATGGTATTGTTATATACAGATGATAGAGCTGCTGAGCAGAGAGGTGAGTGATGCTCGGACACTGTGCTATATGTTATGGTATTGTTATATACAGATGATAGAGCTGCTGAGTGGAGAGGTGAGTGATGCTGGGACACTGTGCTATATGTTATGGTATTATATACAGATGATAGAGATGCTGAGCGGAGAGGTGAGTGATGCTGGGACACTGTGCTATATGTTATGGTATTGTTATATACAGATGATAGAGATGCTGAGCGGAGAGGTGAGTGATGCTCGGACACTGTGCTATATGTTATGGTATTATATACAGATGATAGAGCTGCTGAGCGGAGAGGTGAGTGATGCTCGGACACTGCTATATGTTATGGTATTGTTATATACAGATGATAGAGCTGCTGAGCGGAGAGGTGAGTGATGCTGGGACACTGTGCTATATGTTATGGTATTATATACAGATGATAGAGATGCTGAGCGGAGAGGTGAGTGATGCTGGGACACTGTGCTATATGTTATGGTATTGTTATATACAGATGATAGAGCTGCTGAGCGGAGAGGTGAGTGATGCTGGGACACTGTGCTGTATGTTATGGTATTGTTATATACAGATGATAGAGCTGCTGAGCGGAGAGGTGAGTGATGCTGGGACACTGTGCTATATGTTATGGTATTGTTATATACAGATGATAGAGCTGCTGAGCGGAGAGGTGAGTGATGCTCGGACACTGTGCTATATGTTATGGTATTGTTATATACAGATGATAGAGATGCTGAGCGGAGAGGTGAGTGATGCTGGGACACTGTGCTATATGTTATGGTATTATATACAGATGATAGAGCTGCTGAGCGGAGAGGTGAGTGATGCTCGAACACTGCTATATGTTATGGTATTGTTATATACAGATGATAGAGATGCTGAGCGGAGAGGTGAGTGATGCTCGGACACTGTGCTATATGTTATGGTATTATATACAGATGATAGAGCTGCTGAGCGGAGAGGTGAGTGATGCTCGGACACTGTGCTATATGTTATGGTATTATATACAGATGATAGAGCTGCTGAGCGGAGAGGTGAGTGATGCTCGGACACTGTGCTATATGTTATGGTATTGTTATATACAGATGATAGAGCTGCGGAGAGGTGAGTGATGCTGGGACACTGTGCTATATGTTATGGTATTGTTATATACAGATGATAGAGCTGCTGAGCGGAGAGGTGAGTGATGCTGGGACACTGTGCTATATGTTATGGTATTGTTATATACAGATGATAGAGCTGCTGAGCGGAGAGGTGAGTGATGCTCGGACACTGTGCTATATGTTATGGTATTATTATATACAGATGATAGAGCTGCTGAGCGGAGAGGTGAGTGATGCTCGGACACTGTGCTGTATGTTATGGTATTGTTATATACAGATGATAGAGCTGCTGAGCGGAGAGGTGAGTGATGCTGGGACACTGTGCTGTATGTTATGGTATTGTTATATACAGATGATAGAGCTGCTGAGCGGAGAGGTGAGTGATGCTGGGACACTGTGCTGTATGTTATGGTATTGTTATATACAGATGATAGAGCTGCTGAGCAGAGAGGTGAGTGATGCTGGGACACTGTGCTATATGTTATGGTATTGTTATATACAGATGATAGAGCTGCTGAGCGGAGAGGTGAGTGATGCTGGGACACTGTGCTATATGTTATGGTATTGTTATATACAGATGATAGAGCTGCTGAGCGGAGAGGTGAGTGATGCTCGGACACTGTGCTGTATGTTATGGTATTGTTATATACAGATGATAGAGCTGCTGAGCGGAGAGGTGAGTGATGCTCGGACACTGTGCTATATGTTATGGTATTATTATATACAGATGATAGAGCTGCTGAGCGGAGAGGTGAGTGATGCTCGGACACTGTGCTGTATGTTATGGTATTGTTATATACAGATGATAGAGCTGCTGAGCGGAGAGGTGAGTGATGCTCGGACACTGTGCTGTATGTTATGGTATTGTTATATACAGATGATAGAGCTGCTGAGCGGAGAGGTGAGTGATGCTGGGACACTGTGCTGTATGTTATGGTATTGTTATATACAGATGATAGAGCTGCTGAGTGGAGAGGTGAGTGATGCTGGGACACTGTGCTATATGTTATGGTATTGTTATATACAGATGATAGAGCTGCTGAGCGGAGAGGTGAGTGATGCTCGGACACTGTGCTGTATGTTATGGTATTGTTATATACAGATGATAGAGCTGCTGAGCGGAGAGTTGAGTGATGCTCGGACATTATACAGGATTATGTTATATGGGTGATGTGTCCGGGTGGTGACTGTATCATTGTGTCACAGGTTCCTGTAAGGTGTCAGGACGTCTCCATCTATTTCTCCATGGAGGAGTGGGATTACATAGAAGAGCACAAGGACCTCTACAAGGACCTCATGGTGGAGGACCCCCGGCCCCTCACATCATCAGGTAAGTGGGTTATAGGGGTCTATCAGCTGCAGAAGGCAGACAATGTTAGGTAGCAGCTTTGGAGGGCTGGTAGAGATTTTCTGTTTGGGGAAATGGGGATAATATCCAAAGGGGAGGGGTTGTCCAACTTCTGGGAACCCTTAGAAGTCCCATAGATGGTCAATGAAACTCAATTCATCCAGCACTCCGTAGATTGCTGTGGAGCTTCCCTGTTTTCAGTTCTATAATACAGTACATAGAAACCTGCTGCTGGTTACATAGTAGAGATAAGAATCGCATCTTTCAGGTCATCTCCAGAAATGGAGATAGAAGAAGTGAAAGGGAACCTGTCACCAGGAATGTCATGTTGAGCTTCTGACAGGTTCCATTAGCCAGCAGCATGTGGTGAGTACTGAGGAGGGGGGAAGATGCAGCCTGGGTGTGCTGCTGCTGCTGCTGCCCCTTCCCCTGGATGCATTGTGGGAAATCAGCCTCGCACAGACTACTGGAACCTGTCACCAGCTAAAATGATCATTCCTGGTGACTGGTTCACTTCAATTACTTGTTTCTCTTGTTCTGTAGATCATCTGAAAGAATCACATTGATATTGTTTGTTTAAGGAAAAGTTATACAATTTGCCAATTTATTCTCTGTATCAATTCCTCATGGTTTTCTAGATCTCTGCTTGCTGTCATTCTATAGAAAGTTCCAGTGAAAAGAAATCTGTCCATGGTGATGTGATAGACAGGCTGCACGGCTCGTTATTATCACAGGGAGCAATAGGAGTCGTGCACCTGTGTGACATCACATGACCAGGGACTGATTTCTATCCACTGGAAGTAAACATGGAAGCTTCCTATAGTCACCAAGACTGAGGCAGGTTGGGATTATAATCTGTGAGATGCTGTATTTTTGTTAATAACAGTGAATTAGAGAATGTGATATTTTGTTATCCAGTATATATTTAAGAATCTTGTCTTCGTGGGAGGAATACCCCTTTAATAAATGTGGTACACAGCATTTCAGATGCAAATTATACCAAAATTCTGGTGTAGACAGATTGATACATCTCCCCCGATATGTTCTTTGTGGCGTCATGCGTCTGACCAGCACTGTCTGTGATTGTGTACAATCCTGCTGACAGATTCTCTTTTATATTTGCATAAATCTAAGACTATTTCTAAAAGTTTGTTTCTTCAACAGGCCACAGAAATAACGGGGAAAAGCGCAAAGAACATTCTACCCTTGATTCTTCACTGGAATCTGCGAATGTTTGTTCTTCAGCAGGACTCTCAAAATATTCCTCAAATATTTTACTGAATAATGTACATGAAGGCTTCATCTCGTACAAAGATGTTTCGGGTGCTGACCACCTCCCCGAGCCCAGAACTCGCACACAGCAATATTCTTCCGATAGTCTTCAGGTGGAGGCCGTGGGGCATAAAGATGAGGATATCCTAGATGATGAAATTTATATTCCTATCGATCACAATGTTCAATCCCCAGCCATATCTATAACGGGAAAATATGTATCTAGCCAGGGCGAAAGTCACACAGAGATTGATGTCATTACCATCCCAGACAATTCCCCGACCCACTTCGATGTCACTGAAGACGGCGATTGGTCTGATACAGAGGAAGTCAATTGGGACGTAATGGAGGAGCAAGGGAGTTCCCCAAACACCTTCTACCATAAGTCCATACATTCTGGTGCCCAAACGCCACAAAGGAAGGATAAGAATCACAACGTCTCGCTACAAGGCAGAGGTTTTAGAGAAATCCAGAAGTATGAGATTGATCTGACAGACGTGGAGTCATTCATCTGCTGCGAATGTGGAAAGTGTCTCCCGACTGAGTCAGAACTGCTTATCCATCAAGAGAGTCATATGAGGGCAAAAGGAAGGACATCCTTTACCCGCAGCCCCCTTCCAAAACCGACTTTAAGGGGAATAGTATACAAATGCCAGATTTGTGGTTTGGGTTTCAGTAACACGACTGACCTCGTCACCCACCATCAGAGTCATATCAAGAAACCGTATCCCTGTTCAGTGTGTGGACGGGGATTTTACAGCCGCTCAGGGCTGGTCACGCATCAGAAAACCCACGCCCTACAGAGGCTTTATGATTGTGCCACATGTGGCAAAACTTTTATATCCAACGCTCATCTCCTGCTACACCAAAAGCTTCACGCCGAGGCTGGAGACAGCTCGGGAACTGGAGCCGATGCCGGAGATAGTTCAGGCGGAGACTCCAATCTCAACGACCATCAGCATTTTGGAAGTCAGGATAAATTGTTCTCCTGCTCTATATGCGGTGAATGCTTTTATAGCAGTGGCCATTTTCTGCAGCATCAGAAAAGCCACTTCAAGACCGATCCTCTGATGTGCCCCGATTGTGGAAAGCTTTTCATGAGGAAGGCAGGACTCTCCAAGCATCAGAGAGTCGTCCATCGAGGAGATGTGGCTCTGACTTGTCCTGCGTGTGGAAAAGGATTTGCCTGCAAATCGGAGCTCGCTAGACATATGGCCGTTCACTCGGGGCAGAAGCCGTACACCTGCACGGAGTGTGGAAAGTGCTTCTCCTTTAAGTCGGCTCTCGTAAGGCATCAAAGGATTCACACTGGACACAGACTGCAGTACTGCCCCGAGTGTGGGAAAGGATTCTCCTGCAACTCGGAGCTGCTTCGGCATCAATCTGTTCATCAGTAAACATCTTTATATTTTCCATATTTGTTCTATAAGAGATCTGTCCTTATCCCCACCTCTCCGCACCTCTCCGCACCTGTTTTCCATTGTAGGGTCCAGACTATTTTTCAGAAGTCAGCACCTTCTATAAGCTGTAACGTTTTATTTTCTCGGTCCTCATAGCTGTGTTAGATTTTAATAGCACATTTTGGGGTTTTATATGTCCCACTGATGAACTTTTACCTGTCATCAGGAAGGTCATTTTTCATGATAATAATCTTTATATAACGCCATGTAATTCCACAGATCTTTACAATTTTACATGACTGGTTCCAGTGGCCTCTGACAAGTTGATTTAAAAAAATGCCTTTGTGCCGCATCCGTGTAATTCCAGTTCTTTTTAATTCATTAACATTAACTGGTTCCCTGCAAGCAGTGAGTGGCCAGTCCCAGGGTGAAGGGGCAGTTCGTATTTTGTCTTCTCCCCTCATTGCCCTCCCCCTAAGCTCTACCCTGCTCCTTCTCGCCACCTAAAGAGAACCTACCTGATGCAGGATCGTATCTGAACTGAGGGGTTTTGCAGACAAAACAGATATAACATTATGGTAATGAGGCTCTGTGGCTTCAGCGCTTCTCCTAGCATGTGAGTTATTCTCTGCAGGAGAGGATGATGTAATCCCTGGGTTGTGCCTGAAGACAGAATAATCAATTGCTGCACCATCCCCCAGCTGCTGTGTATGAGGGATCCAGCTCAGGTTGATTAGTGCTTGACTAACCTCCATTTGTAATTAAAAGCTCCCGTGTGTAATGTGTTACATGCTGACCCAGCTTTCCCAAGGTCCTGAATGTTATAATTTGTTTTTTCAGCAAAACCACTCAGCTCGGATTAATCAAGATATGATCCTGCATCAGTGCAGCTACAGCAGTGTCAGGGTATGTTTGCTTCATACTGCATCACATCACATGGTAGGTTTCCTTTAAGTCTGCCACAAGCAATTCTCATTTGAACTGCCACCCCGCCCCCAAGTCCAGGTAACGTTACAGCAACACTAAAAATCAACATGCCAGAGGCTATCGGAACCTGTCATCATGTAAAATTGTAATATAAAGCGCTATATAAAGATTATTATTATCATTACTTTAATCATCTAAAAATGACCTTCCCGATGGGTTCCCTTTAAACCTTCCTGTGCAGTATATTTAAAGGGGACCGACCCGCTCGTCGCTGCATCAGACTAATGGAGAAGACAGACGGCCGTGCATGACTGTTCTGCTCCATTGATCTCTATGAAGCTGACTTAAATTGCCGAGTGCTGCACTCACAGATCTCCATCAGCTCCGTAGAGATTAATGGAGCAGAACAGTCATGCACGGCCGTCTGTCTTCTCCATTAGTCTGATGGAGTGACAAGGGGGTCGGTCCCCTTTAAATATACTACAGAGGAAGGTTTAAAGGGAACCCATCGGGAAGGGGTTGGTCATTCTCACGATCTGCGGGGGTCTCAGCAAGTTAGGCTCTATCCCGTGGGAAAACCCCTTTGAAGGAGGTCACTGGCGCAGAGGGGTGACTTTGGGGCAGTCACTGGCGCCACATTTTTCAAAACTGAAAACTTAACTGAATTCCACCCTTTTTTTTAGCTAAAAAATGGTTTTGCTCACATCCCCATAACATCAACTTTGTTATCTTACCTGACATACTGCTAGATCCTTCTCGCCATTTATCATGTCATGTCATGTGACCAGGGTGATGTCATCTAAGGTCCATTACCCACTAACATTTGCAAAGTGTAGCCCATGTGTATATCTGATCACAATAAATCACAGCATGCTTCCATGGAGGATGGGGAGGAGTAGAGGCATGGAGGCTGCTGTGATTTCTTGTGATCAGATATACACATGGGGTACACTTTGCAAATGTTAGTGGGTAATGGACCTTAGATGACATCACTCTGGTCACATGACAAGTAGTGCTGGATGATGTTATGGGGCATGGCAAGGAGCTTCTGGACTCGGCCATTCAGGACATTTTATGGGGATGTACGAGAAGCAATTTTGAGCTGAAAGAAGGGTGGCATTTGGTCGATAGGACAGCTGGTGACAGGTTCCCTTTAAAGGAAATCAACCACATAGAAAACATACAGACAGCGCGTACCTCCCTGCGCCAAAGCAGCTTCGGCCATAAAGTTTAAAAATTGTTGTAAACCGCTATACAGCAAAAACAAAAATAAGCTCCGGCACCAGCGCACCCTGAGCTCACCCTGAGCTGGTGCTCGTTAGTTCCTTCTTATACCTGCCACTTCAAGTGGTAGGTTTCCTTTAATAATCTGAAATAGTTTTTTTCTAATAAAAGTTTTCTGCACTTATTGTGTAATCTATATAATAACATAAAAACTTTTTTCCCCCTCTCTGTCAATAAGCTTATACCAATGATAGTGAAGTTTTTATTTTTATTTTTTGCTTAATGAAATACTTTTGGGGGTTTTATTCTCAAACATGGGGGGGGGGTTCATAAAGTTTTATGATTGTGTTTAATAATTTTTTTTTGTGTGATGATGACAGAAAAATGTCAATTTGGGCATGTTTTTTTTTTGTTTTTTTTGTTTTTTTTGTACGGGATAGATACTATTATAGTTTTTGTTTTTATCCTGCGATGGAACAGGTGTGGAGGGATAAAATGTGTGTGATTTTTGTTATTGTAAGTGGCGGGTTAGCTAGAGCTAGAGTACCTAACCTTTCTTTAAACTTTGCATGAATCATGAGGAATAACTCACTGACTGATAACTCTGCATTGGCACTGTTACTGGCACAGGGAAGAGGCATTAGGAGGTTAATGGGGACCGAGGAGGGGCTTTGGGGGCGGCGACTGGCGCCGAGGAGAGGCTTTGGGGCGGTGACTGGCCCCGAGGAGAGGCTTTGGGGCGGTGACTGGCGCAGAGGAGAGGCTTTGGGGCGGCGACTGGCGCCGAGGAGAGGCTTTGGGGCGGCGACTGGCGCCGAGGAGAGGCTTTGGGGCGGCGACTGGCGCAGTCACAGGGATTTAGAGGTTCCTGTAGCAAGGAGAGGACACAGAACATAGAAAGTAGATCTGGGTCGTATTTGCGGTAGAAGACTTTGCTATTTCTGTAGAGATGTAATGTCTGCGCTTTTCTGTTCCAGGAGTCTACACGTGGCTTCCATGATGATGCCGTTGGTTAGAGCCGATGACCACACTACAGGGAGCAGCTCAGGAGAAACCTAAGGAACTACTTACTATGTGCAATCCCCTATAACTCAGGTTTATCTACTGTAAAACTTATAATCGACCTGCACTCCGAATCCGAATTCCTGGGATGTCTGTCCTGTCTCCCATGTCCAGAGCAGACACAAGACTCGCCAAAGACTTTGTTATTTTTATGGATACTTGTAGCTTTGTCTGCAGGGACATGGGTGACGATGCCGGCTATACACCAGAGATGTTGTATATATACACTGACTGAGACTGACACAAAAGAGCGTCTTGAAAGTTGATCTACTGTATCTAAGGCTTTGGGGCAGGGGCGAGCAATTCATTTTCATTTGGGGTCGGATGGGAATAGAAATGCCGGATTAATATACGTAAAGGACATTCACCACCAGGATGAAGGATTGTAAATCAAGCACACTGACACACTGGTGCAAATTAGCCTGAGGGTCTCCAGGCTCCATAGATGTTAACGCATCCTGGAACCCCTTAGGCTCATTTGAATAATTTTAACAGCCTTTTTTGGTAAAAAACCAGGACATTAGAAGAGCAGATCCTGTCACAGGGAGCGCACACCAGTATGTCATTTTTAATGGATACCGAATAAAGCTATTTTTTGGATTTTACCCTCAAGTGCTCCGGCTTTCCTCATTTTCCTCTCAGTATGTTAGTGCTTGGTTTACAATCCTTCATCCTGGTGGTAGATGTCCTTTAACTCCGCTATACCCAATACCTATATACAGTAAAAAAAAATGAAACATTAAAACAATGCAATGAAAATATGGAGGATCTAATTCCAATACATTTTTTAACAATCTCAGGCGGGCTGGGCCGGTCAGAGATAGTTATAGGTCCGGATGTGGCCCTCGGCTCGTACAATGCCAAGCTTTGCTTTAGGCCTTAGGAGATGTTAACACTGGTTTGTTCATCCATCTTTTAATTTAGAGAGAGACTGCTGGTGTTTCACTACAGACACTACAGTGTTTGTGCAATGAGAAGTTATACAATTTTCCAGTATATTTTCTGAATCAATTCCTCAACATTTTCTAGTTCTCTGCTTGTGGTCATGTGACGTCACACAGGTGCGCGGCTCACTACATCCGTGGTCAAATGATATCACACAGCTGCACGTATTGTTATAATGCAGAGCTCTGATTACAGTCTTTGATATAACAAGCTGTGCATCTGTGTGACATCACATGACCAGGGATATAACGAGCCGTGCACCTGTGTGACATCACATGACCAGGCATATAACATACTCTGCACCTGTGTGACATCACATGACCAGGGATATAACGAGCCGTGCACCTGTGTGACATCACATGACCAGGCATATAACATACTCTGCACCTGTGTGACATCACATGACCAGGCATATAACATACTCTGCACCTGTGTGACATCACATGACCAGGGATATAACATACTCTGCACCTGTGTGACATCACATGACCAGGGATATAACGAGCCGCGCACCTGTGTGACATCACATGACCAGGGATATAACATACTCTGCACCTGTGTGACATCACATGACCAGGGATATAACATACTCTGCACCTGTGTGACATCACATGACCAGGGATATAACGAGCCGCGCACCTGTGTGACCTCACATGACCAGGGGATATAACATACTTTGCACCTGTGTGACATCACATGACCAGGGATATAACGAGCCGCGCACCTGTGTGACATCACATGACCAGGGGATATAACATACTTTGCACCTGTGTGACATCACATGACCAGGGATATAACGAGCCGCGCACCTGTGTGACATCACATGACCAGGGGATATAACATACTTTGCTCCTGTTTGACATCACATGACCATTTTTTATTATCCATAGGAAGTAAACATAGAAGCTTCCTATACAATGACATCAAGCAGAGATGTAGAAAACCCTGAGGAGTTGATACAGAAAATATATTGAAAAATTTGTATAACTTTTGATTACGCAGAAAAAATCAATTAATTGGTGAAAGTCGACGACCCCTTCAACTGGACAATTTTGGATTCTGCGAAGTGCAAAAGAAAATTCTATTGTTGTAATGTCTGTTTTTATTCTAAATATGAAAGAAAAGATTCTGCGGATTCACAAGGATCGGATTGTGTCCGGCTCAGGGTTTCACTGGTTTTGTGGCCCCGTGTTTCAGAAATGTTCTTGTGAGGCTTCCTAATATTTACTGAAATGAATAATAATCTAGTCGTACTGAATGCTGCTATTCTGGAGAAACTGTAAAGTAGAGGGGGGAAAAATAGCAATTTTGGCATTTTAAAAATTAGTTTTTTAATTCTATCATTTTATTGTGTGGGTTCTACTGCGGCAGCGCAAAATAATGTATAGTCCGTTTTTTAAATTCTTTTAATGAAAATAAAGGGCTTTGTAAGGAAAAAATGGTTTATTCTGTTTATTTTTTTATTAATTAAAGGATCAATAAAATCCATTCCGATAAACCGGGGACATCACTCACCAGGCGCCGGGTTATCCATGGAGAATATGGATGTTTAATAAGTCACACAACCTCATACGCGGTTCGACGTTCCATTCCGCCTTTATTTTGCCTCTGGCTTACACTGAAGTCACATTTCTCAAGGGACTTTTTGTTACTCCGTGTTGCTGCATTAGGGGACCGGTTGTATATCGCACTTATTAACCCCTTACACACTTTGCATGTTAAGGCTCAGTCCCTTATCTGACCAGTCTTTGTGTCGTAATAACTTTTTAACACTTTAACTTATTTAACTGATTTTTAGATTGTTTTCTCGTGACACATTGTAGTTTATATCTGTAGTAAAATTTTGCTGATTGCTTGGTTTTCTGGGGGTAAAAGTTCAACAATTTAGGAAAAATGTGAAAAAAATTAACATTTTCTATCTTTAAAATGTTCTATTTTTTAGACAAAAAGTCATAACAATTTTTTTTTTGTAAAAAAAAAAAAAAACTTTCCATGATATCATAAGAGGAGGCCGCAGGTAACGCAGCGCAGCTCAGTAATTAATGTATAAACTGAAGGACATTAGAACTTGTGGCTCCGGTGTCGGGTGCGATCACGGGGCGGCCTCTGGCGGTGCTGTGGCCGGGAGCCGCCAGGGGGCGCTCTCTCTGTTCTATTGACTTTTTCATGAGAAACAAGAGCGTGGAGTTTCCGCCAGACCCCGCCCCCTCCACGGGTGACGTCATCGCGTCAGCAACTCTCTCCCAGTCCACGCCCCCAGCGGTGACGTCAGCGCGTGCCCGGCTTCTCCCCGGAAGTGTGTGGTGCTGGTGGTTGTGCTCCCGGCTGTGCGGCCGCTGAGGTGAGAGGAGCCCCCGGTGCGGCGCCAGGATGAACAGGGGAGGTCTGTGCCGTCACATCTATTATCCCCTGCAGGTGCCCAGCAGCTCTCCGTGGACTGTGAGCTCTTGCGCGGCCCTCCGTGGGCTGTGAGCTCTTGCGCGGCCCTCCGTGGACTGTGAGCACTTGCGCGGCCCTCCGTGGACTGTGAGCTCTTGCGCGGCCCTCCGTGGGCTGTGAGCTCTTGCGCGGCCCTCCGTGGGCTGTGAGCTCTTGCGCGGCCCTCCGTGGACTGTGAGCACTTGCGCGGCCCTCCGTGGACTGTGAGCTCTTGCGCGGCCCTCCGTGGGCTGTGAGCTCTTGCGCGGCCCTCCGTGGGCTGTGAGCTCTTGCGCGGCCCTCCGTGGGCTGTGAGCTCTTGCGCGGCCCTCCGTGGGCTGTGAGCTCTTGCGCGGCCCTCCGTGGGTTGTGAGCTCTTGCGCGGCCCTCCGTGGGCTGTGAGCTCTTGCGCGGCCCTCCGTGGGCTGTGAGCTCTTGCGCGGCCCTCCGTGGGCTGTGAGCTCTTGCGCGGCCCTCCGTGGGCTGTGAGCTCTTGCGCGGCCCTCCGTGGGCGGTGAGCTCTTGCGCGGCCCTCCGTGGGCGGTGAGCTCTTGCGCGGCCCTCCGTGGGCTGTGAGCTCTTGCGCGGCCCTCCGTGGGCTGTGAGCTCTTGCGCACACTCCTCTGGTTCCCTGTCTGTCTGCTCCTATTGTATGTGTCCCCCATATCCTGTACAGCGCTACAGCGTATGAAGGCACCACGTAATTACAGATTATTATCATCCCTACTAATCTCATACCACGTGTGTCTTCCAGTCCTGTGTCTTCAGTACTCTGCATCGCCGCCTCTGCCGGACCACATGGGGAAGGAGCGGAGTCACGTGACTGAGAGCATCCTAAAACTGACCCTGGAGATCATCTACCTACTGACCGGAGAGGTGAGTGCTCCCGTCCTCCGCAGGACGCCCCATAGACAGGGAATTTATTTCACACTTATGTTTCCCAATGTTTAGGATTATGGGCCAGTGAAGAAGCCCAAGAAGCAGGCGACATCCAGCAGTAAGCCCGGCATGTCCGGAGCACGGGATAGGACCCCGGAGCCTCTGCCCTGCCACAAAATCCTGGAGATCACCAACCAGATCATAGAACTGCTGAGCGCAGAGGTGAGGACAACGCGTCACATTCATCGTATGCTGCCGCTAAGTGCGCCAAAGTATGATGTGCGCTCAGGCACGTGACGGATTTATCAGGGGGGTCCTGCGTGTGGAACCTACGGATGCAGGCAATGGGCAGGAACGCTCAGCGCTGACACACGCCACACCCTGACACCACCCAAACGTTATAGAGGATGGAGTAGTAACAGCTGCCTGCCCCGCATGAGGAATTGTGCCCTAACCTACGGATGCAGGCAATGGGCAGGAACGCTCAGCACTGACACACGCCACACCCTGACACCACCCAAACGTTATAGGCGATGGAGTAGTAACAGCTGCCTGCCCCGCATGAGGAATTGTGCCCTGATGGCAGGTGTACAACCCCCGCCAAAGTCCTGGACTGTAATCTGCTGTGTTCTGCCATTTTATACATTTAGGAACAGGTTACCTGCAAAAGATCCAGCCAATAGGCGCTGCTCTGTCACATCCCAAATAATGCCTCATTGTGTACAGCATCTACAGACCTCCCAACCTCTGGGGCTAAGAAAGAGAAAAAAAAGAGAAGTGTAATGCCCCTTATCCCACCCCCCTAGTGTGCACATGCAGTATAATACCTATGTTCATGGCTTTTACACTGGATATTCTCACCCTATATAGTGCCCCCCCCTTCATTGTTCTCCATTTCTTTACTTTTCTTCCTTATTGTGCCCCTAATCTCCTCCCCCTCTTATTCTCTCCCACCATCTCTGCTCCACTTCTTAAGGTCCTACTTCTGCTTCCCTTAGTTTATTGTTCCCCTTTCTCTGTCCGCCTTTTTATTGTGCACCTTTATCTGTGCTCCGATAGGTCAGGGTCGCTCACCACCAGGTGCACAATCCACGAGAGGGTCTTATCTCCCCTAGGTACAAGCAGAAGAATAATAGAAGTTGATCAGCACTCACAGAATCCATTAAAATCGTTGTGCGGCTTTATTCATCTGAAAGTAGGTAGAATCCAGGCAATGAGCGGATGCAAAGATTAGGATGCCACACACATCTACATGCGACGCGTTTCAGACCATCAGATCCTTAGTCATAGATGATCATTTTCATTCATCTCTATATGATTGAGCGGCGTTGGATCTTGTGACCGGAATCTCCAGCCGCGGGCACCAAACATTATCAGTCACTCTCTGGAGTTTTGGGATTTCCTTCCTATTGATATCCCCATCTGTTTCCTCATTCATGTTTCCGGGTTGGGTTGCGGTCGGACCAGCAGTTATTTAGTATATAAAAGTTCTGATGACTGTAACCTTGTGTGTGACAGGTCTCTGCTACGTTTCAAGAAAATAATTCGGATTCTTCGATGGATGAGTGGATGTTAGAAAGATGTAAGGATGAAAATCTGAAAGGCGAGATGGAGACTCCCCAAGGCAGCAAATCACCAGGTACATCCACCTGACCAACTTGTCTCTGGTTTCTCTTCATTTTTGATGCAAATCTGACCTAATGAAACTGTATATATTACAAACCTGAACTTAACCACAAGCTCCTGGACCGAGTCCTGTCTATACCCCGCTGTCAGATGCTGGCACTAAGCTCTCTGCCAATGGGCTGGGGGCAATGTAGAAGCAGTATATCTACAATATGGGCTCAGGTAAACGAAGGGTCCTGAAAAAGTAGGGTGCAAAAAGATTTATAAATTAAAAAAGATTAATATCTCTCCCCTCTCCCTAGGACACATAAAATAAACAAAATAAAAACAACAAATGTCCTGCTACACCAACATTTTCAAGGCAATAAATTGTTTTTGGTTATTTACTAGAGCAAATGTTATATAAAACATAAACAACGAAAGTTTGTGGGGCCCTCACAGAAACCTGACCATGGCCACACAGGTGCATGGCTTGTTAGTATCACAGAGAGTAATCAGCTGTGTGACATATAACGAGGCGCGCACCTGTGTGACATGTAACGAGGCGCGCACCTGTGTGACATGTAACGAGGCGCGCACCTGTGTGACATGTAACGAGGCGCGCACCTGTGTGACATGTAACGAGGCGCGCACCTGTGTGACATGTAACGAGGCGCGCACCTGTGTGACATGTAACGAGGCGCGCACCTGTGTGACATGTAACGAGGCGCGCACCTGTGTGACATGTAACGAGGCGCGCACCTGTGTGACATGTAACGAGGCGCGCACCTGTGTGACATGTAACGAGGCGCGCACCTGTGTGACATGTAACGAGGCGCGCACCTGTGTGACATGTAACGAGGCGCGCACCTGTGTGACATGTAACGAGGCGCGCACCTGTGTGACATGTAACGAGGCGCGCACCTGTGTGACATGTAACGAGGCGCGCACCTGTGTGACATGTAACGAGGCGCGCACCTGTGTGACATGTAACGAGGCGCGCACCTGTGTGACATGTAACGAGGCGCGCACCTGTGTGACATGTAACGAGGCGCGCACCTGTGTGACATGTAACGAGGCGCGCACCTGTGTGACATGTAACGAGGCGCGCACCTGTGTGACATGTAACGAGGCGCGCACCTGTGTGACATGTAACGAGGCGCGCACCTGTGTGACATGTAACGAGGCGCGCACCTGTGTGACATGTAACGAGGCGCGCACCTGTGTGACATGTAACGAGGCGCGCACCTGTGTGACATGTAACGAGGCGTGCACCTGTGTGACATGTAACGAGGCGTGCACCTGTGTGACATGTAACGAGGCGTGCACCTGTGTGACATATAACGAGGCGTGCACCTGTGTGACATATAACGAGGCGTGCACCTGTGTGACATATAACGAGGCGTGCACCTGTGTGACATATAACGAGGCGTGCACCTGTGTGACATATAACGAGGCGTGCACCTGTGTGACATATAACGAGGCGTGCACCTGTGTGACATATAACGAGGCGTGCACCTGTGTGACATATAACGAGGCGTGCACCTGTGTGACATATAACGAGGCGTGCACCTGTGTGACATATAACGAGGCGCGCACCTGTGTGACATATAACGAGGCGCGCACCTGTGTGACATATAACGAGGCGCGCACCTGTGTGACATATAACGAGGCGCGCACCTGTGTGACATATAACGAGGCGCGCACCTGTGTGACATATAACGAGGCGCGCACCTGTGTGACATATAACGAGGCGCGCACCTGTGTGACATATAACGAGGCGCGCACCTGTGTGACATATAACGAGGCGCGCACCTGTGTGACATATAACGAGGCGCGCACCTGTGTGACATATAACGAGGCGCGCACCTGTGTGACATATAACGAGGCGCGCACCTGTGTGACATATAACGAGGCGCGCACCTGTGTGACATATAACGAGGCGCGCACCTGTGTGACATATAACGAGGCGCGCACCTGTGTGACATATAACGAGGCGCGCACCTGTGTGACATATAACGAGGCGCGCACCTGTGTGACATATAACGAGGCGCGCACCTGTGTGACATATAACGAGGCGCGCACCTGTGTGACATATAACGAGGCGCGCACCTGTGTGACATACAACGAGGCGCGCACCTGTGTGACATACAACGAGGCGCGCACCTGTGTGACATACAACGAGGCGCGCACCTGTGTGACATACAACGAGGCGCGCACCTGTGTGACATACAACGAGGCGCGCACCTGTGTGACATACAACGAGGCGCGCACCTGTGTGACATACAACGAGGCGCGCACCTGTGTGACATACAACGAGGCGCGCACCTGTGTGACATACAACGAGGCGCGCACCTGTGTGACATACAACGAGCCGCGCACCTGTGTGACATATAACGAGCCGCGCACCTGTGTGATATATAACGAGCCGTGCACCTGTGTGACATATAACGAGGCGCGCACCTGTGTGACATATAACGAGGCGCGCACCTGTGTGACATATAACAAGCCGTGCACCTGTGTGACCAGGGTCGGGTTTCTGTCCACTGGAAGTAATCATAGAAGCTTCCTATAGCGGGGCAGCAAGCAGAGATCTAGAAAACTGAGGAATTGATACAAAAAAGTATATTAGAAATTTCCTTTTTCTTTCAGCAAATAATTGATATTGTTTGTGTAAGTGGACGACCCCTTTTAGTGTGGACAGGGAGACTAAGTCTTCAGTAAATGTCAGCAGTGATTTAACCCTCTGGACTCCTGTGTATTTATCTCCATACAGATTACACTGATGATACCGATCTGTCTGATGGGTCGTCCTCCCCTGCTCCTTCCCACGATGATATCAGTGATCGCAGTAACGCTTTCACCACAGACGTCCCAGATTTCGACAGACCAGAGAACACTATGGGGGCATCAAAGACTGAAAGATTTACTCCTACTCAAAACACACCGCACTCGCCTTCCTATGTTAAGGAGGAAATTGTCTCCCGTGCGAGAGGGAAAGTCCCAACCCTTGACCGGTCACCACATACATACATTCACCGCAAAGAAAGATCCACATCCGGCAGAGCCAAAAATGTCCCCCGCTCCAAAATCTGCACCGAGCCCAAACGCAATTCTGGCAAATATTCACATACAGAGAAAGGTAGAAATCCGATTTCGCCTGTTAAAGAGGAGCCTGTGTCCGGAGATGAAGAAAATCTTCTGGGCCACCCGTTACCATCGTGGACCTTCACCAAAGGGGACAAGTTCAAAAAGAAGGACACAATGTGTTACATCTGCGTTGAATGCGGAAAGAATTTTCCATACAAATCGCATCTTCTCCGGCACCAGAAGATTCACATGGAGGAAAGGCCGTATTCCTGCCACGAATGTGGCAAAAGCTTTAAGTTGAACTCTAATCTTATAAGTCACCTACGAATCCACAGCGGGCAGAAGCCGTTCTCCTGCTCCCAGTGTGGGAAGTGTTTCATCAGTAAGTCTGAGCTGGTTAAACACGAGCGCATCCACACAGGGGAGAAGCCCTATCATTGCTCCGAGTGCGGAAGAAAGTTCTCCAGAATCTCCAATCTCATTGACCACAGTAAGATACACACCGGGGAAAAGCCACATTGTTGTACGGAGTGTGGCAAGTGTTTCCGACGTCACTCCAATCTACTGAGTCACCAGAAGACTCACGCCGTGGAGAAGGTATATTCCTGCCCACAATGTACAGTGTGTTTCTTCACCAGCTCTGAACTCGTTAAACATCAGCAGAATCACTCTGAAGGAAAGCCCATGTCTCCGGTCAACGCCGTCGCTGTTATGTGAACACTCACGATCTGGCATCCGTATTCTAAGGCCTATATCCACGCTACCATGGAGCTTCATGGCACCTGGTGACACTGTGTCCCGCCGCACTGCAACTGACCTGGAGAGGGGACATCATTTGCCATGGAAGTGAAACAGGACACGTATGGAGTACAAATTCGGGCAACAAATTCAATGTCCTTAGGGCTTATTCACACAACTGTAATGGGGGCCGTGATCTGGCTGTACAATTTGTGAACCAGATTCAAGCCCTGTTGAGATCTATGGCACCCTGTGCTTATCCTGAGCCACCAAATCTAGGATATGTTCTATATTTGGGCAGATTTGTGGTGGGGCCACTTGTCTTTTTATGGGAAAGGGTGAAGAAAGCTCATTCTTCCTTTATATGGGGAGGGGTGAAGAGAGCTCACTCTTCCTTCCTTTATATGGGGAGGGGTGAAGAGAGCTCACTCTTCCTTCCTTTATATGGGGAGGGGTGAAGAGAGCTCACTCTTCCTTCCTTTATATGGGGAGGGGTGAAGAGAGCTCACTCTTCCTTCCTTTATATGGGGAGGGGTGAAGAGAGCTCACTCTTCCTTCCTTTATATGGGGAGGGGTGAAGAGAGCTCACTCTTCCTTCCTTTATATGGGGAGGGGTGAAGAGAGCTCACTCTTCCTTCCTTTATATGGGGAGGGGTGAAGAGAGCTCACTCTTCCTTCCTTTATATGGGGAGGGGTGAAGAGCTCACTCTTCCTTCCTTTATATGGGGAGGGGTGAAGAGCTCACTCTTCCTTCCTTTATATGGGGGGGGGGGTGAAGAGAGCTCACTCTTCCTTCCTTTATATGGGGAGGGGTGAAGAGAGCTCACTCTTCCTTCCTTTATATGGGGAGGGGTGAAGAGAGCTCACTCTTCCTTCCTTTATATGGGGAGGGGTGAAGAGCTCACTCTTCCTTCCTTTATATGGGGGGGGGGGTGAAGAGAGCTCACTCTTCCTTCCTTTATATGGGGAGGGGTGAAGAGAGCTCACTCTTCCTTCCTTTATATGGGGGGGGGGGTGAAGAGAGCTCACTCTTCCTTCCTTTATATGGGGGGGGGGGGGTGAAGAGAGCTCACTCTTCCTTCCTTTATATGGGGAGGGGTGAAGAGAGCTCACTCTTCCTTCCTTTATATGGGGAGGGGTGAAGAGAGCTCACTCTTCCTTCCTTTATATGGGGAGGGGTGAAGAGAGCTCACTCTTCCTTCCGGTTGTGTGCTACACCCAGGTCCCAGCCTTTGGGAGCACACAGCTGTGTGAATAAGGCAAAAAGGGCAGAAACTAAAGAAAAACAAGACAAGACCAGGCATCAGATCTGTTGTTCTCAGTCTGTATAACACTATGTCCTGAGTCCATGTATATTGAATGCACACAGTATCCATGGTCACCCAAAATTCCTAGTAATGCAAGTAATATATTACTACAGGTTCTTGTCTTCATGTGTATGTACACGTGGAGCGTCCAGCGTGATGAACTTTTTCTCCGATCCATGGGACGTCTCCCCAGCAATGACAGGGAATATTTATTATTCTGTGTACAACCTAAAGCTGCTGTAATGTGGGTCAAAAGAAAACACTTATGACCAGTAGGAAGTGAGTCTTCAATGGAAGGGCAGATGGTCCAAGCGAAGTGAAAATTGTACTAAAATTGTAAAAATTTGACCATGTTTCCTGCATAAATTAAGCAGAACAAAGACCCGTGTCTGAGATACATTAATGTGAACTACAGCCTGGAGTGCCGGAAAAGATCTCCAGTGCTCCCACATAACCCACGTATGCAGGAATGGGGAATGGGAGGAGGGAAGAAGCGCATGCAAACGCACAGGCGCAGCACCGCAACGCACAATCCGCCATCAGCTTCTTCAAGAGCTAAAACGTCCTGCACTTCAAGTGCTCCACATGTCATCAGTGTGTAATCCGTCACCGAGCTTTGTCTCCGCGTGTGTCATCCACATATCATATCCTGACCGCCAGGTTATGCCTCATCTCTCTCCACTATGACCCCCAAGCAGGGACATTGCAATGACTTTCTTCCCCAGGCACATTAGTTAATCATCTTCATCCAAAAACTTGTGCTAACAAATGTGCCGCAAATTTATTTTGACAGCTGCCGCAGAACCTCATAATCCTCACGAGGCTGCGGCATTCCCCAGAGTGTTACATGTATAGAAGGTCTCCATCCTCCCTCCATTCCCCAAGGGAAGTTGAAATTGCTATATATATGTAAAACAATAATCATCAGAACTCAGATCCCTGGTGCTCATAGGGCAGAGAACTAATACCATCAACTTTAGCATTAATAGTCCCCAAATAGGGAAAAAGGAGGGGGATTAGTATGAAGTGCCATCATCCTGTATAGTAAAGGATACTCCAATAGGTGTTCGGGGTCGGGATCTCCCATGTGTTGCAGACTCAAGGTCCCAGTATGAGAAGCTGATCTCCCATTTCTGGTGGCAGATGAGGCAAATGGAAATCCCCATCTGTACAAAATGCCATTGTTTCTCAAACCATCCAGTGTAGGGCGCAGGGGTCTGTAGGGTTAGCCAGAACACATCCTGATATAGTTGGACCTGAGCCCCTTTAAAATCCAAATCTCTGTGTTTCCAGGCCACAAACTTAATACATTCTTTAAGCTCAAAGTCCTGCAAGCGGCATAAGAATTCTCTAGAGTTTGCCAACGAGGATTTGGGATGAAGAGCCCTAAGTGCTCTATGATACTTAGTCTGTACGGAATAATCCCTCAAAGTGGCTTTAATATCTTCTTAATCTTAATATTGTTTTGTCGCCCCCTATTGTCCAAGTCCTCCAAGGGCTTAGCCATTTCTTGGGATTGGGAGGCAGCTGTCATCTGAACTTGGGACCTCGAGCGCCTGTTATCATCTGCTGCAGTCTCCGGAGTATCCACTCTGCTATAGCTTGGAATTTGTGGCGCATCTCGGCAAACTCAGTCCTAAATGCATCTTTCACCTCCGCTATTTAAAGTCCTCTTTTGTAGGGATATTCAGCAGGTAGGCCAGCAAGGAATTTAACCCCTCTGGCTGGGAGTGCATGTCCTTCTCCGCCTCCATATGTGATTCGGGGGATGAAGCCCATACTGGGAGGGGTTCTTGGTCTCTTGTGAAGGATGGGGCAGCCCCCACATGGTTATTTTGTAAGTCGTCTGATCCCCAGCTCCTGGGTGCTGGCGCAGGTTCGGGGGGAATATCTTTCTTGCATGCTGCATAGTAGCCTTGTGTGTGTTTCCTTGGGCCGGGTGTCCATGTCCTGAGGAAGAGCCACTTAGCACCCCTTTTTCCTTATAGCTGAGGTTTTCCCCAATAGGGGTTCATAGTGGTTTGAAGGGCGTCCTCCCAATGGATCGGGGGATTGCGGCTTTTCACCGTGGTTTGTCACAGGCCTGTCCGGCCCTCCCCTCCATGACCTGGCTCCGGGCTGCCGGAGATCTGCAGGGCTGTAATAGGACTCACCCCTTGCTAGCTCCTGAAGTGGTGCGATGGGGCCGGGTCGTCCTGCGGGTGACATCTCCGCTCTGCGTTCACGTTGTCCTCCCCTGCTCTGGTTCGGGAAGAGGGCGCCTGCTCCGCCCCTTACTCCACTCCACACAGTGCAATTTCCAACTTTGTGTTCTCCATCTTGCCATCACATTGTAGCCTTGCTGATGTGGTTCCCCAGCCCCCCCCCCCCCCCTCATATTAAATCCCCTCTTATTGTGACCCCTCCACCATCTCTCCCTCTTATTCTGCTCTCTAGCAGCTTCACACTTATTCTGCCCCCACTGTAAAATAATATAAACATATACTCCTGATTCGGGTTGGGGACCGGTGCTGGAATCTTTAGCTCCTTATCGGAGCCTTTTCTTAGCTTGGGTGCCAGGGTGCTCAGTTGGGTGCCAGGGTGCTCAGTTGTATTGGAGTGGAATTGGCACCAGGGAGCCGGAGCACAGCGCTTAAGTGACCATCTTGATCGGTGCTTGGTCATGCCCCCCGAGCCCAAATCTCACAAGGGCAGTTGAGGTCTGACCTTCCACCTACTTCTGTATTGACCACGTCTTGCTTCAGCAAGTTTTAGTGAAAACACAATTCACACAAATAAACGTAAGATGCCATAAGCCAGTGTTCACCTCCCTGACATCGCCGTATATTGAGAACCGGACTCTGGGGTCACCAATGTACAGAAGGTAAAGCACATCCGGAAGTCCATCCCCGGCCGTACAAGGGTAAGTGTAAGCTTCAGAACATTCCCGCAAACCTTGTACCTCAACCCCCACCCAAGGATATACTTACCCCGCTTTATCTCAGACCCTTTCGGGGGACGTGACCAGGTGTCCCCAATCACCTTAACTCTTTAGGTTTAATCAGCCTCTGAAGGGGTAAGGATTTAGACAAACATGTTCATGTGACCCTTTTTGCAGATATTAACCCCTTACCGACAGGTAATAGTACCTGGAGACTGCACTCAGTCCATGTGCTGAGACCTGGTGGTAAGAGCTGACGGTCAGACCCTCCGCTCTGTGGAAAGACCATGAGGTCTCGAGGCCGGTGCTCCCCCTGCGCAGGGGTTTTATACTCCCCCTGGTCAGGTGGCAGCTCCTCTCCAATCACACTCCAGCTTACAATACAGGCATATCATTGGATAACATTGTACACCCATTTAACTATTGCCTGTCCAGGCAGAATCTACAGCTGCTGTTACATAATGTCCCAGTGCTAGAAACTTACCAGAGGGTTCATGACTCGCTCTGTCAGCTCCTGACCTGGAGAGGGCGCTATTCACAACTACCAGCTTGCCTATACGTTGGCAGGGGTGTTGCACATGCGTGACATACCGTGATCAGTCCGGACATTTTGGCACTCAGAAGACTGAAGCTTCCCTCAGGAGGAGGATCTACCGGGTGAATATAAAAGCCTGGTGGCGAGAGCCCCCGTCCTGTGCCAGTACACCCCATCGGGAGCCAGCGCCCCCTGGAGTTTGAGGCCCTAAATCATGTGGAGCCGGTCCGGTCTGCCAAGATCTGATCCTGCATCAGTGCAGCTGCAGCTTTCCCGAGGTATTGCTGCTTCATACTGCATCACATCACATGGTCGGTGTCCTCATAATGTTGAGTGTTCTGTGGAGCTGCTCTGGTTGTTACCCGTTATTCCTGTCCTCCCTATCGCCCTCCTTCCTGCACTCAGCTTCGGTTGTGTGTTTGTGTGCATGCTGGGATTGCTAGTTCTCCAAGTTTAACCTGCCACAATCATTTCATTCTGGGACCCAGATCTAGTACCCCAGACCCCAGTATTTGGAAAGGTACAAACATGTATCATTAGCTCTGGTACATTTACAGACAACCTGCCAATCAAATTAACCTACCCAAAATAAAAAATGTATAAAAAAATATTGTTTTTATCCCCAAACGTTTCCTCATGGCTGTAATACTAAGAAAAAAATCAGTGTGTAAATTTGAGACTCGCCTGAGGTGAGTCCAATCACAGTGAGTGAGTCCTGCATATTCCTGGATCCCCTGCACGAGCTCCCTGGCCCTGAACGACAGGTCTCACTGCTACCAACATACAGGGGCTCATTTACTAAGGGCCGCGCATGCACTTCTATCGGACTGTGCACCGTTTTCTGGACTAAAACGTGTCAGGTGGTTTGGCAGTTATTACCCTCATACACAGAAACCATTGTCTGCTGCTGCGGAAGTTGGAAGCTGAGCTGTGATTGGCTGCCGTTCTACCACAGGTCATTAATATGAGCTCTGAGCCGTGATTGGCTGCTGCTCTGCCACAGGTCATTAATATGAGCTCTGAGCTGTGATTGGTTACTACAGGCAATGAGTATAAGACGCTTATGTGTGATGTAAGATGGATAGAGACAGAGATAGGGAGAGATTATCAGAAATGTCTGAGGTAAAACTGTTCCAGTGGAAACCAATCAGAGATCAGCTGTAATCTTATAAACAGCTGTGGGAAAATGGAACTTACACTCTGATTGGTTGCCATGGGCAACTAGAGCTCTCAGACACTTCCCCATAGACAAAGTGACAATCAGAGACAAAGACAGTCACATACAGACGCAGATAGTCAGACGCAGTCATCGTCAGAGATAGACAGTTGGAGACGGAGAAAACTGTAGTCAGAGACAGACAGAAACAGTCAGAGACAGAAACCTACAGATACAGAAAGACACAGTCAGACTGAGACCGCAGAAACAGAGACTATAGAGACAGATGGAGACAGAAACAGTCAAAGACAGAGGGTCAGAGACACAGACGCTCAGAAACGGACAGATAGTCAGAAACGGTCAGAGACAACCAGAGGCAGATATAGTCAAGGACAGAGACCGTACCATATACAGGAGCCATTGTCTGCTGCTGTTGCAGTTAGAAGCTGTGCTGTGATTGGTTGCTGTTTTGCCCCAGGTCATCATTATGAGCTCTGAGCTGTGATTGGTTACTATGGGCAGTGAGTATAAGACGTTTATGTGTGATGTAATAAGAATAGATATAAAGAGATAGGGGGGATTTATCAGAAATGTCAGAGGTAGAACTGCTCCAGTTGCCTATGGAAACCAATCAGAGATCATCTGTAATTTTATAAACGGTGTGGGAAAATGAAACTTGAGCTCTGATTGGTTGCTATGGGCAACTAAAACAGTTCTGCTCTCAGACACTTCTGATACATCTCCCTATAGACAAAGAAAGTCAGAGACAAAATTCAGACAGTCCGAGAGAGACAGACAAAGAACAGAATCTGAGATGGTCAGACATGGACAGTCAGACAGAGACAGTTAGAGAGAGAGACAGAAAGTGAGAGACAGAGAGAGACAAAGTGAGAGACAGTCAGAGAGAGAGAGAGACAGAAAGTGAGAGACGGTCAGAGAGCGATAGATACATATAAAATATTTTTGATAACCTCTTCTATTTTGTTGTAGCTGAGAGCAGTTATTCACTATCGCGGGCAGCGCCGGGGGCTCCAGCGAGTATCTAATAAAACTGCTTTATAGCACCGGACTCTTCACTTTTCACTTCCATCAATTTTCCTTTTAATCAGTAAACAAAAGGGTTAAACACTTTTATCATATGTGTAGTAGGGACTGATGTCGTACATGTTGTAGGACCAGCCGTTGATCTTATGGTGATGCCGTAGGCCGGTGCTGTTGGGGCCCGGTTTCTCGGTCTCGTGGGTTCGCAGGTGCCGGTTCAGGTGACCTTTATGTCCAAAGCGTTTCCCGCACTGGGAGCACACGAATGGCTTCTCTCCGGTGTGGATCCGCTGATGTACCACCAGATTGGAGTTGTTGGTGAAGCATTTGCTACATACGGGGCAGGAGAAGAGCTTCTCTCCGGTGTGGATCCGCTGGTGTATGGCCAGGCTGGACTTGTAGAAGAAGAGCTTCCCGCACTGCGGACAGGACACCTTGCTCCCGTTGTGCATGGCCTGGTGCTTGACGAGGCCAAAGTGTGAAGTGAAGGTTTTCTGGCACGTGGAGCAGACGTACATCCCGTCCACAACGTGTGCGCTCTGCCGATCCCTACGCGACGCCTTCTCAGGAGTTTTATTCCAGGTCTTGTTGGCTTTTATCCCGGGAGCCGCTGGATGAAGTCTCTGAGCACAGTCTGTAGGGATGTAGAGGTGGTCGTCCACCCTAACGTGTGCGTGTAGTGCCGGCACGGGATCAGGCGCTGAGTCCTCCTCTCCCGTCAGGACCTGCTCCTGCTTGATGTTGACCAGTGTGTACTGGGGACGGCCCGGAGAATACTCGGCAGTGTCTGAGTCGCTGCTTTTTTGTGCAGAAGGATTTTGTTGGGGTCCATACTGGTCGTCCATTGCTTCCTCTTTGATGGAAGTGAACACATATTGCTCCGTATAAGATGTGGCTGTGAATGTATCTACACTGGAAGGCGAGGACCCTGGGGGACTGGACTTCACTTCTTCTGTAGACTTTCCTTCAGTACAGTCTCCGTGTTCTTCCTCCCTGTGTGTAGAGTTCTCATCCTTCTGTGACCGGGAAGGATTGGGAGTCTCTGTGAGGCCATTACTGAAGTTCCCCCCTAGACCTGCAGGAGACTCGCTACTGACCGCCGGGTCTCCTGGAGAGAAGCTCTTAGAGGAGGACAGTCTGTGCTTGCGCCTGGTAGTGGAGCTGGGGGGTCTTTTATGAGGACTTCTCCACTGTGATGGGTTAGTATGTGTGCGGTTCGTGTCCTGATGCAGGGAGTGCGGGGAAGGCAAATCCTCGTCATCCTTCATGTTAGTTTCTTCCTTGCAGACATCTACATGAAATGGGTAGAAATGACAATTGAAAAGAAGGAACCAACAACATCCTAATATCAAACCCAATGCATAAAGTGTGAACTGGTAGCTGCCCTAAAGAAAGTGCAGCCGGGGGGGGGGGGGTGTTGGCTCAGGTGCATTTGTACGGCAGATCAGACTTGAGCCGGAGCCTCCTCTTAGAACGGAGTGTTGTGGTGGTACCGTCCTATGCTGGAGCACTTATTGTCTTGGCTTTATGTGTCTATGAAGTGATGAAGTACAGCACCTCCCACGAGGTCCGGGGAGGGTCCGGAGACAGAACCGTATACACGTGTAAGATTATACCCCTAACCCTATGGGAACCTTCACACGGTGCAATGCATCGCCCTCTCCTGTCACTTCTCACCTGATGTTCTCGTTTCAGCAAATAAATATTAATGTTTGTATAATTAAAAGTTATGCAGTTTTCCAATATTCTTCTAGATCTCTGCTTGCTGTCCTGGTATAGAACGTTTCATTGTTTATTTCCAGTGGGCAGAAATATGACCTTGATCACACAGGTGCGCGGCCCGTTACATGGCAGGCGCATGGCTCGTTATATATCACACAGGTGCGCGTCCCGTTACATGGCAGGCAGGGGCACGGCTCGTTATATATCACACAGGTGCGCGGCCCGTTACATGGCAGGCGCATGGCTCGTTATATATCACACAGGTGCGCGTCCCGTTACATGGCAGGCAGGGGCACGGCTCGTTATATATCACACAGGTGCGCGCCCTGTTACATGGCAGGCGCATGGCTCGTTATATATCACACAGGTGCGCGCCCTGTTACATGGCAGGCAGGGGCGCGGCTCGTTATATATCACACAGGTGCGCGGCCCGTTACATGGCAGGCAGGCGCATGGCTGGTTATATATCACACAGGTGCGCGCCCTGTTACATGGCAGGCAGGGGCACGGCTCGTTATATATCACACAGGTGCGCGGCCCGTTACATGGCAGGCGGGGACACGGCTCGTTATATATCACACAGGTGCGCGGCCCGTTACATGGCAGGCGGGGGCACGGCTCGTTATATATCACACAGGTGCGCGGCCCGTTACATGGCAGGCGGGGGCACGGCTCGTAATATATCACACAGGTGCGCGGCCCGTTACATGGCAGGCAGGCGCACGGCTCGTTATATATCACACAGGTGCGCGCCCTGTTACATGGCAGGCAGGGGCGCGGCTCGTTATATATCACACAGGTGCGCGGCCCGTTACATGGCAGGCAGGCGCATGGCTGGTTATATATCACACAGGTGCGCGCCCTGTTACATGGCAGGCAGGCGCATGGCTGGTTATATATCACACAGGTGCGCGCCCTGTTACATGGCAGGCAGGGGCACGGCTCGTTATATATCACACAGGTGCGCGGCCCGTTACATGGCAGGCGTGGACACGGCTCGTTATATATCACACAGGTGCGCGGCCCGTTACATGGCAGGCGGGGGCACGGCTCGTTATATATCACACAGGTGCGCGGCCCGTTACATGGCAGGCGGGGGCACGGCTCGTTATATATCACACAGGTGCGCGGCCCGTTACATGGCAGGCGGGGGCACGGCTCGTTATATATCACACAGGTGCGCGGCCCGTTACATGGCAGGCGGGGGCACGGCTCGTTACATATCACACAGGTGCGCGGCCCGTTACATGGCAGGCGGGGACACGGCTCGTTATATATCACACAGGTGCGCGCCCTGTTACATGGCAGGCAGGCGCATGGCTGGTTATATATCACGCAGGCGCGTGGCCCCGTTACATGGCAGGCAGGCGCACGGCTCGTTATATATCACGCAGGTGCGCGGCCCGTTACATGGCAGGCGGGGACACGGCTCGTTATATATCACACAGGTGCGCGGCCCGTTACATGGCAGGCGGGGACACGGCTCGTTATATATCACACAGGTGCGCGGCCCGTTACATGGCAGGCGGGGGCACGGCTCGTTATATATCACACAGGTGCGCGCCCTGTTACATGGCAGGCGGGGGCACGGCTCGTTATATATCACACAGGTGCGCGCCCTGTTACATGGCAGGCGGGGGCACGGCTCGTTATATATCACACAGGTGCGCGGCCCGTTACATGGCAGGCGGGGGCACGGCTCGTTATATATCACACAGGTGCGCGGCCCGTTACATGGCAGGCGGGGGCACGGCTCGTAATATATCACACAGGTGAGCGGCCAGTTACATGGCAGGCAGGCGCACGGCTCGTTATATATCACACAGGTGCGCGGCCCGTTACATGGCAGGCGGGGGCACGGCTCGTTATATATCACACAGGTGCGCGCCCTGTTACATGGCAGGCGGGGGCACGGCTCGTTATATATCACACAGGTGCGCGCCCTGTTACATGGCAGGCGGGGGCACGGCTCGTTATATATCACACAGGTGCGCGGCCCGTTACATGGCAGGCGGGGCACGGCTCGTTATATATCACACAGGTGCGCGGCCCGTTACATGGCAGGCGGGGGCACGGCTCGTTATATATCACACAGGTGCGCGCCCTGTTACATGGCAGGCGGGGGCACGGCTCGTTATATATATCACACAGGTGCGCGCCCTGTTACATGGCAGGCGGGGGCACGGCTCGTTATATATATCACACAGGTGCGCGGCCCGTTACATGGCAGGCGGGGGCACGGCTCGTTATATATCACACAGGTGCGCGGCCCGTTACATGGCAGGCGGGGGCACGGCTCGTTATATATATCACACAGGTGCGCGCCCTGTTACATGGCAGGCGGGGGCACGGCTCGTTATATATCACACAGGTGCACGGCTCGTTATATATCACACAGGTGCGCGGCCCGTTACATGGCAGGCGGGGGCACGGCTCGTTATATATATCACACAGGTGCGCGCCCTGTTACATGGCAGGCGGGGGCACGGCTCGTTATATATCACACAGGTGCGCAGCCCGTTACATGGCAGGCAGGCGCATGGCTCGTTATATATCACACAGGTGCGCGGCCTGTTACATGGCAGGCAGGCGCATGGCTCGTTATATATCACACAGGTGCGCGGCCTGTTACATGGCAGGCGGGGGCACGGCTCGTTATATATCACACAGGTGCGCGCCTGTTACATGGCAGGCAGGCGCACGGCTCGTTATATATCACACAGGTGCGCGCCCTGTTACATGGCAGGCGGGGGCACGGCTCGTTATATATCACACAGGTGCGCGGCCAGTTACATGGCAGGCGGGGGCACGGCTCGTTATATATCACACAGGTGAGCGGCCAGTTACATGGCAGGCGGGGGCACGGCTCGTTATATATCACACAGGTGAGCGGCCAGTTACATGGCAGGCGGGGGCACGGCTCGTTATATATCACACAGGTGCGCGCCCTGTTACATGGCAGGCAGGCGCACGGCTCGTTATATATCACACAGGTGAGCGGCCAGTTACATGGCAGGCGGGGGCACGGCTCGTAATATATCACACAGGTGAGCGGCCAGTTACATGGCAGGCAGGCGCACGGCTCGTTATATATCACACAGGTGAGCGGCCAGTTACATGGCAGGCGGGGGCACGGCTCGTTATATATCACACAGGTGCGCGGCCCGTTACATGGCAGGCGGGGGCACGGCTCATTATATATCACACAGGTGCGCGCCCTGTTACATGGCAGGCGGGGGCACGGCTCGTTATATATCACACAGGTGCGCGCCCTGTTACATGGCAGGCGGGGGCACGGCTCGTTATATATCACACAGGTGCGCGGCCCGTTACATGGCAGGCGGGGGCACGGCTCGTTATATATCACACAGGTGCGCGGCCCGTTACATGGCAGGCGGGGGCACGGCTCGTTATATATATCACACAGGTGCGCGCCCTGTTACATGGCAGGCGGGGGCACGGCTCGTTATATATATCACACAGGTGCGCGGCCCGTTACATGGCAGGCGGGGACACGGCTCGTTATATATCACACAGGTGCGCGGCCCGTTACATGGCAGGCGGGGGCACGGCTCGTTATATATCACACAGGTGAGCGGCCAGTTACATGGCAGGCGGGGGCACAGCTCGTTATATATCACACAGGTGCGCGGCCCGTTACATGGCAGGCAGGGGCACAGCTCGTTATATATCACACAGGTGCGCGGCCCGTTACATGGCAGGCAGGGGCACAGCTCGTTATATATCACACAGGTGCGCGGCCCGTTACATGGTAGGCGGGGGCACGGCTCGTTATATATCACACAGGTGAGCGGCCAGTTACATGGCAGGCGGGGGCACGGCTCGTTATATATCACACAGGTGCGCGGCCCGTTACATGGCAGGCAGGCGCATGGCTGGTTATATATCACGCAGGCGCGTGGCCCCGTTACATGGCAGGCAGGCGCACGGCTCGTTATATATCACACAGGTGAGCGGCCAGTTACATGGCAGGCGGGGGCACGGCTCGTTATATATCACACAGGTGCGCGCCCTGTTACATGGCAGGCGGGGGCACGGCTCGTTATATATCACACAGGTGAGCGGCCAGTTACATGGCAGGCGGGGGCACGGCTCGTTATATATCTCACAGGTGAGCGGCCCGTTACATGGCAGGCAGGGGCACGGCTCGTTATATATCACACAGGTGAGCGGCCCGTTACATGGCAGGCGGGGGCACGGCTCGTTATATATCACACAGGTGAGCGGCCAGTTACATGGCAGGCGGGGGCACGGCTCGTTATATATCACACAGGTGCGCGGCCCGTTACATGACAGGCGGGGGCACGGCTCGTTATATATCACACAGGTGCGCGGCCCGTTACATGGCAGGCGGGGGCACGGCTCGTTATATATCACACAGGTGCGCGGCCCGTTACATGGCAGGCGGGGGCACGGCTCGTTATATATATCACACAGGCGCGTTGCCCCGTTACATGGCAGGCGGGGGCACGGCTCGTTATATATCACACAGGTGCGCGGCCAGTTACATGGCAGGCGGGGGCACGGCTCGTTATATATCACACAGGTGAGCGGCCCGTTACATGGCAGGCGGGGGCACGGCTCGTTATATATCACACAGGTGAGCGGCCCGTTACATGGCAGGCGGGGGCACGGCTCGTTATATATCACACAGGTGCGCGGCCCGTTACATGGCAGGCGGGGGCACGGCTCGTTATATATCACACAGGTGCGCGGCCCGTTACATGGCAGGCGGGGGCATGGCTCGTAATATATCACACAGGTGAGCGGCCAGTTACATGGCAGGCGGGGGCACGGCTCGTTATATATCACACAGGTGCGCGGCCCGTTACATGGCAGGCGGGGGCATGGCTCGTAATATATCACACAGGTGAGCGGCCAGTTACATGGCAGGCGGGGGCACGGCTCGTTATATATCACACAGGTGAGCGGCCCGTTACATGGCAGGCGGGGGCACGGCTCGTTATATATCACACAGGTGAGCGGCCCGTTACATGGCAGGCGGGGGCACGGCTCGTTATATATCACACAGGTGCGCGGCCCGTTACATGGCAGGCGGGGGCATGGCTCGTAATATATCACACAGGTGAGCGGCCAGTTACATGGCAGGCGGGGGCACGGCTCGTTATATATCACACAGGTGCGCGGCCCGTTACATGGCAGGCACACGGCTCGTTATATATCACACAGGTGCGCGGCCCGTTACATGGCAGGCGGGGGCACGGCTCGTTATATATCACACAGGTGCGCGGCCCGTTACATGGCAGGCGGGGGCACGGCTCGTTATATATCACACAGGTGAGCGGCCAGTTACATGGCAGGCGGGGGCACGGCTCGTTATATATCACACAGGTGAGCGGCCAGTTACATGGCAGGCGGGGGCACGGCTCGTTATATATCACACAGGTGCGCGGCCCGTTACATGGCAGGCGGGGGCACGGCTCGTTATATATCACACAGGTGCGCGGCCCGTTACATGGCAGGCGGGGGCACGGCTCGTTATATATCACACAGGTGCGCGGCCCGTTACATGGCAGGCGGGGGCACGGCTCGTTATATATCACACAGGTGCGCGGCCCGTTACATGGCAGGCGGGGGCACGGCTCGTTATATATCACACAGGTGCGCGGCCCGTTACATGGCAGGCGGGGGCACAGCTCGTTATATATCACACAGGTGCGCGGCCCGTTACATGGCAGGCGGGGGCACGGCTCGTTATATATCACACAGGTGCGCGGCCCGTTACATGGCAGGCGGGGGCACGGCTCGTTATATATCACACAGGTGAGCGGCCAGTTACATGGCAGGCGGGGGCACGGCTCGTTATATATCACACAGGTGAGCGGCCCGTTACATGGCAGGCGGGGGCACGGCTCGTTATATATCACACAGGTGAGCGGCCAGTTACATGGCAGGCGGGGGCACGGCTCGTTATATATCACACAGGTGAGCGGCCAGTTACATGGCAGGCGGGGGCACGGCTCGTTATATATCACACAGGTGCGCGGCCCGTTACATGGCAGGCGGGGGCACGGCTCGTTATATATCACACAGGTGCGCGCCCTGTTACATGGCAGGCGGGGGCACGGCTCGTTATATATCACACAGGTGCGCGGCCCGTTACATGGCAGGCGGGGGCACGGCTCGTTATATATCACACAGGTGCGCGGCCCGTTACATGGCAGGCGGGGGCACGGCTCGTTATATATCACACAGGTGAGCGGCCAGTTACATGGCAGGCGGGGGCACGGCTCGTTATATATCACACAGGTGAGCGGCCAGTTACATGGCAGGCGGGGGCACGGCTCGTTATATATCACACAGGTGCGCGGCCCGTTACATGGCAGGCGGGGGCACGGCTCGTTATATATCACACAGGTGCGCGGCCCGTTACATGGCAGGCGGGGGCACGGCTCGTTATATATCACACAGGTGCGCGGCCCGTTACATGGCAGGCGGGGGCACGGCTCGTTATATATCACACAGGTGCGCGGCCCGTTACATGGCAGGCGGGGGCACGGCTCGTTATATATCACACAGGTGCGCGGCCCGTTACATGGCAGGCGGGGGCACAGCTCGTTATATATCACACAGGTGCGCGGCCCGTTACATGGCAGGCGGGGGCACGGCTCGTTATATATCACACAGGTGCGCGGCCCGTTACATGGCAGGCGGGGGCACGGCTCGTTATATATCACACAGGTGAGCGGCCAGTTACATGGCAGGCGGGGGCACGGCTCGTTATATATCACACAGGTGAGCGGCCCGTTACATGGCAGGCGGGGGCACGGCTCGTTATATATCACACAGGTGAGCGGCCAGTTACATGGCAGGCGGGGGCACGGCTCGTTATATATCACACAGGTGAGCGGCCAGTTACATGGCAGGCAGGCGCAATCAGCTCTGATTTGAGGATTTTTGTTCTCCAGATTTATAACAAAGGATCCCCACAATTCAGTGGTGGACCAGGACCAGGACCAGGTGTGTTGGTTGTGGACCTCTGATGGACAGGGCTCAGTGTAGCGGTGCCCGGAGGACACTCACCTTTATTGTCAGGCTCTGGATCTGTCCCCATGAGGTCCTTGTATACATCTTTGTGTCCTTGCACATACTCCCACTCCTCCATGGAGAAACATACGATGATGTCCTCATGTCTAATGGGAACCTGATGGAAACAAAAACGCCTAATCAGGAACCGAAGCCCTCGCCCTGGGTTATTGTGCTCCAGCAGCTCCGGCGTCGCTCACCTCTCCAGTCAGCAGCTCCAGCATCACTCACCTCTTCAGTCAGCAGCTGCGGCATCGCTCACCTCTCCAGTCAGCAGCTCCGGCGTCGCTCACCTCTCCAGTCAGCAGCTCCGGCATCGCTCACCTCTCCAGTCAGCAGCTCCGGCGTCGCTCACCTCTCCAGTCAGCAGCTCCGGCATCACTCACCTCTCCACTCAGCAGCTCCAGCATCACTCACCTCTCCAGTCAGAGCTCCGGCGTCGCTCACCTCTCCAGTCAGCAGCTCCGGCATCGCTCACCTCTCCAGTCAGCAGCTCCGGCGTCGCTCACCTCTCCAGTCAGCAGCTCCGGCGTCGCTCACCTCTCCAGTCAGCAGCTCCGGCATCACTCACCTCTCCACTCAGCAGCTCCAGCATTACTCCCCTCTCCACTCAGCAGCTCCAGCATTACTCCCCTCTCCACTCAGCAGCTCCAGCATTACTCCCCTCTCCAGTCAGCAGCTCCAGCGTCACTCACCTCTCCAGTCAGCAGCTCCAGCATCACTCACCTCTCCAGTCAGCAGCTCCAGCATCACTCACCTCTCCAGTCAGCAGCTCCAGCATCACTCACCTCTCCAGTCAGCAGCTCCGGCATCACTCACCTCTTCAGTCAGCAGCTCCGGCATAGCTCACCTCTCCAGTCAGCAGCTCCAGCATCACTCACCTCTCCAGTCAGCAGCTCCGGCATCGCTCACCTCTTCAGTCAGCAGCTCCGGCATAGCTCACCTCTCCAGTCAGCAGCTCCGGCATAGCTCACCTCTCCAGTCAGCAGCTCCGGCATCACTCACCTCTCCAGTCAGCAGCTCCAGCATCACTCACCTCTCCAGTCAGCAGCTCCGGCATCACTCACCTCTCCAGTCAGCAGCTCCGGCATCAGTCACCTCTTCAGTCAGCAGCTCCGGCATAGCTCACCTCTCCAGTCAGCAGCTCCAGCATCGCTCACCTCTCCAGTCAGCAGCTCCGGCATCACTCATCTCTCCAGTCAGCAGCTCCAGCATTACTCACCTCTTCAGTCAGCAGCTCCGGCATAGCTCACCTCTCCAGTCAGCAGCTCCAGCATCACTCACCTCTCCAGTCAGCAGCTCCAGCATCACTCACCTCTCCAGTCAGCAGCTCCAGCATCACTCACCTCTCCAGTCAGCAGCTCCAGCATCACTCACCTCTCCAGTCAGCAGCTCCAGCATCACTCACCTCTCCAGTCAGCAGCTCCAGCATCACTCACTGCTCCGGCATCACTCACCTCTCCAGTCAGCAGCTCCGGCATCACTCACCTCTCCAGTGAGCAGCTCCGGCATCACTCACCTCTCCAGTGAGCAGCTCCAGCATCACTCACCTCTCCAGTCAGCAGCTCCAGGATCACTCACCTCTCCAGTCAGCAGCTCCAGCATCACTCACCTCTCCACTCAGCAGCTCCAGCATCACTCACTGCTCTGGCATCACTCACCTCTCCAGTCAGCAGCTCCAGCATCACTCACCTCTCCACTCAGCAGCTCCAGCATCACTCACTGCTCTGACATCACTCACCTCTCCAGTCAGCAGCTCCAGCATCACTCACCTCTCCAGTCAGCAGCTCCAGGATCACTCACCTCTCCAGTCAGCAGCTCCAGGATCACTCACCTCTCCAGTCAGCAGCTCCAGCATCACTCACCTCTCCAGTCAGCAGCTCCAGCATCACTCCCCTCTCCACTCAGCAGCTCCAGCATCACTCACCTCTCCACTCAGCAGCTCCAGCATCACTCACCTCTCCACTCAGCAGCTCCAGCATCACTCACCTCTCCAGTCAGCAGCTCCGGCATAGCTCACCTCTCCAGTCAGCAGCTCCAGCATCACTCACCTCTCCAGTCAGCAGCTCCAGCATCACTCACCTCTCCACTCAGCAGCTCGAGGATCACTCACCTCTCCACTCAGCAGCTCCAGCATCACTCACTGCTCCGGCATAGCTCACCTCTCCAGTCAGCAGCTCCAGCATCACTCACCACTCCAGTCAGCAGCTCCAGCATCACTCACCACTCCAGTCAGCAGCTCCAGCATCACTCACCTCTCCACTCAGCAGCTCCAGCATCACTCACTGCTCTGGCATCACTCACCTCTCCAGTCAGCAGCTCCAGCATCACTCACCTCTCCAGTGAGCAGCTCCGGCATCACTCACCTCTCCAGTCAGCAGCTCCAGCATCACTCACCTCTCCAGTCAGCAGCTCCAGCATCACTCACCTCTCCAGTCAGCAGCTCCAGCATCACTCACCACTCCAGTCAGCAGCTCCAGCATCACTCACCACTCCAGTCAGCAGCTCCGGCATCACTCACCTCTCCAGTCAGCAGCTCCAGCATCACTCACCACTCCAGTCAGCAGCTCCGGCATCACTCACCTCTCCAGTCAGCAGCTCCGGCATCACTCACCTCTCCAGTCAGCAGCTCCGGCATCGCTCACCTCTCCAGTCAGCAGCTCCGGCATAGCTCACCTCTCCAGTCAGCAGCTCCAGCATCACTCACCTCTCCAGTCAGCAGCTCCGGCATCACTCACCTCTCCAGTCAGCAGCTCCGGCATCGCTCACCTCTCCAGTCAGCAGCTCCGGCATAGCTCACCTCTCCAGTCAGCAGCTCGAGGATCTTCTTGGTGACCTCCAGGATCTTCTCATTGCTCTCATCAGATCCCAATGATGGGCCATGGTCCACAGAACTCCTCCGTGATTTTCCCAGGTCGTGAGCAATTCTTGTTGGGTGTATAGTAGAGTTGTCTACAGGTCCATAATCCTGGAGATATAAGACGTAAGATTATACACCGCAGTGGTAACAATATGTCTATGGGACTATCATCATGTATGTTAATTATGATACAACACTTAAAGGGGTCATCCCCCAATCAAAAATCCACAGAATGGGGGATCACTGAGACCCTCAGAGATCATGGTAACTGCTCCCAAACATGCAAACTAGTTGTCTGGACCATGGACATGGGGAGATAACATGAACATCACGTGGTGATTATCAGTTGGATGGGTTTAAAGGGAACCTGTCAGCACATTTTAATAAATTCAGTCACAGGTTCCCATAGACTCACATCCCCATAAAATCAACTTTATTATCTTACTTGGCATTCAGCAGGATCCCAGGTAAGAAGATAACATTGGTTTTATGGGGATTTGAGGAAAACTATAAGTAACAATAGGGTGGCATTCAGTTAAGAGGGAACCTGTCATCAGCTGTGTGTGGGAAAAATGTGCTTCCATTTATGGTAATCCCCCAAGATAAAAGATCATTTTTGGGGATCCAACCACTGGATCATGAGAGTGGGGGCTTTATTGTCAGGTTGACACTCAGATACCAGTGTGAAGAGATGATGGGGTTGTCTACAATCAGAGCAGAGCTATGGGAATGATGGGGTGGTGGATGTTCCAGCATCACTTACCTCTCCGGTCAGCAGGTAGATAATTTCCAGTGCCAGTTTCAGTATTTTCTCCGTCATGTGATTCTTAGTCTTGTCCATCATAAACCGGTGTGACTAGAATTCATAGGAACACATAGGAGTGAAGCAACGCCGAGTCCTAGAGACAACAAAATAGATATAAAGAGAATGTGGATCCTTGTAGCTTAAAGGAAAACAACCTATAAGCCAAATGACACTACAGTCACCTACAGGCCTCTTCACCCTGACCCCGGCACTGGCCTGACCTTCACACGCTGGGATCGCTGCCCGGAGCACAGGGACGTGATGTCCAGCACTCCGGGCTGCTAAATACTCACGCCTCCTGCGTGATAGATACAAAGGTGATGTCACGCAGGAGGAGTGAATAATTAGATGCCCGGTGCAGCAAACGTCGCGTCCCAACGTACCGGAATGTGTCACGGGGGGGGGGGGGGATGACACATGACACAGGGTTTTGTTATTTCTGGCAGAAATTCTCTCCTCTTCTGTAGCTCCATGTACACAATCACACAGGACCGGACCAGGGCGAGCAGTGGGCTCCCGGGATGGAAGCGCAGGGGTCTCTTACTTGTAACTGGGCGACATCTTCAGGGTATTACCATACGGTCTGTGCATCGGAAAATGTTTCACAAGTTTATTCTGATTTTTTTTTTTTCAATCTTTCGTTTAAAACTATTTATAAAAATGATTGACATTGTCTCATCACTGAGCCGGTGACTGGCCTCATCAGTCACATCATAAGGAACAGCATGTGTCCTGAGAAAATCACTGGCCTCATCAGTCACATCATAAGGAACAGCACGTGATCACTGAGCCGGTGACTGGCCTCATCAGTCACATCATAAGGAACAGCACGTGCACTGAGAAAATCACTGGCCTCATCAGTCACATCATAAGGAACAGCACGTGCACTGAGAAAATCACTGGCCTCATCAGTCACATCATAAGGAACAGCACGTGATCACAGAGAAAATCACTGGCCTCATCAGTCACATCATAAGGAACAGCACGTGAGCACTGAGAAAATCACAAGCCTCAAGAATCAGATCAATGTGATCAATGAGGTCTAGTGGCACCAGGGAGTCACAGGTTTAGCTGGTGCACCTTTGGTGTGACAACTATTCTGGGTCACAGTATACACACAGAGACCGGCCACGCAGAGGGAAGTATTACTAAATTAAAAGGGATGTCCAAGATTAAAAATACATTTTCAGGGTGTGGTCACACGTGGCTCTACAAAATACTAGCACCCGTGGGTGCAGTGACTTCGGGAGACCTCTCTGATTCCTTCTGCCAGTGCCACAGTTTGTTTGGGGTGTCGGCTGGCAATGCTGAGACAGGGCGGTGAGCAAAATGCAAGTATATGACTCCGCGTCCCATATTGACTGGCACAAGGCGAATGTTGTGTCAGTATTTAAGAAACGCTCTAGAACTTCACCAGGCAATTACAGGCCTGTAAGCCTAACTTCCACAGGAGGATGTGACATCACATGGTATAATAGGCGACAGCCAGCGAGGGGTTACTAGGGATAACCTGATCGGCTCCTATGAGGAGGTGAGCGGATGCCTGGATGGAGGAGCCGCTGTGGATATTGTGTTCTTGGACTTTGCAAAGACATGTGATTGTAATATTACACTGTACAAGGCATTGGTTCCGCTCACCTGGAATATACCGTCCAGTTCTGGGCTCCGGTCCATAAAAAGACCCTGGAGCTGGAGAGAGGGGACAACGAAGAGCCACAAAAATGATAAGGGGTATGGAGGGTCTCAGTTATGAGGAAAGATTAAAACAACTAGATTTATTTAGTCTGGAAAAGAGACGACTACGAGGGGACATGATTAATTTATATAAATATATGAATGGTCCATACAAAATATATGGTGGAAAGTTGTTTCATATTAAATCAGATCAAAAGACGAGGGGGCACTGTCTCCATCTGGAGGAAACAAGGTTTAATCACCGGAGGCGACAGGACTTCTTTACTGTGAGAACTGTCAATCTGTGGAATAGCCAAGCTCAGGCGCTGGTCACAGCAGGGACAGCAGAGAGCTCAGGCGCTGGTCACAGCAGGGACAGCAGAGAGCTCAGGCGCTGGTCACAGCAGGGACAGCAGAGAGCTCAGGCGCTGGTCACAGCAGAGACAGCAGAGAGCTCAGGAGCAGAGCGCAGCAGGGACAGCAGAGAGCTCAGGCACTGGTCACAGCAGGGACAGCAGAGAGCTCAGGAGCAGAGCACAGCAGGGACAGCAGAGAGCTCAGGCGCTGGTCACAGCAGGGACAGCAGAGAGCTCAGGCGCTGGTCACAGCAGGGACAGCAGAGAGCTCAGGAGCAGAGCACAGCAGGGACAGCAGAGAGCTCAGGCGCTGGTCACAGCAGGGACAGCAGAGAGCTCAGGCGCTGGTCACACCAGGGACAGCAGAGAGCTCAGGCGCTGGTCACAGCAGGGACAGCAGAGAGCTCAGGCGCTGGTCACAGCAGGGACAGCAGAGAGCTCAGGCGCTGGTCACAGCAGGGACAGCAGAGAGCTCAGGCGCTGGTCGCAGCAGGGACAGCAGAGAGCTCAGGCGCTGGTCACAGCAGGGACAGCAGAGAGCTCAGGCGCTGGTCACAGCAGGGACAGCAGAGAGCTCGGGCGCTGGTCACAGCAGGGACAGCAGAGAGCTCAGGCGCTGGTCACGGCAGGGACAGCAGAGAGCTCAGGCGCTGGTCACGGCAGGGACAGCAGAGAGCTCAGGCGCTGGTCACGGCAGGGACAGCAGAGAGCTCAGGCGCTGGTCACGGCAGGGACAGCAGAGAGCTCAGGCGCTGGTCACGGCAGGGACAGCAGAGAGCTCAGGCGCTGGTCACGGCAGGGACAGCAGAGAGCTCAGGCCCTGGTCACAGCAGGGACAGCAGAGAGCTCAGGCGCTGGTCACAGCAGGGACAGCAGAGAGCTCAGGCGCAGAGCACAGCAGGGACAGCAGAGAGCTCAGGCACTGGTCACAGCAGGGACAGCAGAGAGCTCAGGCGCTGGTCACAGCAGGGACAGCAGAGAGCTCAGGCGCTGGTCACAGCAGGGACAGCAGAGAGCTCAGGCGCTGGTCACAGCAGAGAGCACAGGCGCTGGTCACAGCAGGGACAGCAGAGAGCTCAGGCGCTGGTCACAGCAGGGAGAGGAGAGAGCTCAGGAGCAGAGCACAGCAGGGACAGCAGAGAGCTCAGGCACTGGTCACAGCAGGGACAGCAGAGAGCTCAGGCGCTGGTCAAAGCAGGGACAGCAGAGAGCTCAGGGCGCTGGTCACAGCAGCGACAGCAGAGAGCTCAGGCGCTGGTCACAGCAGGGACAGCAGAGAGCTCAGGCGCTGGTCACAGCAGGGAAAGCAGAGAGCTCAGGCACTGGTCACAGCAGGGAAAGCAGAGAGCTCAGGCACTGGTCACAGCAGGGACAGCAGAGAGCTCAGGCGCTGGTCACAGCAGGGACAGCAGAGAGCTCAGGTGCTGGTCACAGCAGGGACAGAGAGCTCAGGAGCAGAGCACAGCAGGGACAGCAGAGAGCTCAGGAGCAGAGCACAGCAGGGACAGCAGAGAGCTCGGGCGCTGGTCACAGCAGGGACAGCAGAGAGCTCAGGCGCTGGTCACAGCAGGGAAAACAGAGAGCTCAGGCGCTGGTCACAGCAGGGGCAGCAGAGAGATCAGGCGCTGGTCACAGCAGGGACAGCAGAGAGCTCAGGCGCTGGTCACAGCAGGGACAGCAGAGAGCTCAGGCGCTGGTCACAGCAGGGACAGCAGAGAGCTCAGGCGCTGGTCACAGCAGGGACAGCAGAGAGCTCAGGCGCTGGTCAAAGCAGGGACAGCAGAGAGCTCAGGCGCTGGTCACAGCAGCAACAGCAGAGAGCTCAGGCGCTGGTCACAGCAGGGACAGCAGAGAGCTCAGGCGCTGGTCACAGCAGCGACAGCAGAGAGCTCAGGCGCTGGTCACAGCAGCAACAGCAGAGAGCTCAGGCGCTGGTCACAGCAGGGACAGCAGAGAGCTCAGGCGCTGGTCACAGCAGGGAAAGCAGAGAGCTCAGGCACTGGTCACAGCAGGGAAAGCAGAGAGCTCAGGCACTGGTCACAGCAGGGACAGCAGAGAGCTCAGGCGCTGGTCACAGCAGGGACAGCAGAGAGCTCAGGAGCAGAGCACAGCAGGGACAGCAGAGAGCTCGGGCGCTGGTCACAGCAGGGACAGCAGAGAGCTCAGGCGCTGGTCACAGCAGGGAAAACAGAGAGCTCAGGCGCTGGTCACAGCAGGGGCAGCAGAGAGCTCAGGCGCTGGTCACAGCAGGGACAGCAGAGAGCTCAGGCGCTGGTCACAGCAGGGACAGCAGAGAGCTCAGGCGCTGGTCACAGCAGGGACAGCAGAGAGCTTGGGCGCTGGTCACAGCAGGGACAGCAGAGAGCTCGGGCGCTGGTCACAGCAGGGACAGCAGAGAGCTCAGGAGCAGAGCACAGCAGGGACAGCAGAGAGCTCAGGAGCAGAGCACACCAGGGACAGCAGAGAGCTCAGGAGCAGAGCACACCAGGGACAGCAGAGAGCTCAGGAGCAGAGCACAGCAGGGACAGCAGAGAGCTCAGGAGCAGAGCACACCAGGGACAGCAGAGAGCTCAGGCGCTGGTCACAGCAGGGACAGCAGAGAGCTCGGGCGCTGGTCACAGCAGGGACAGCAGAGAGCTCGGGCGCTGGTCACAGCAGGGACAGCAGAGAGCTCGGGCGCTGGTCACAGCAGGGACAGCAGAGAGCTCAGGAGCAGAGCACACCAGGGACAGCAGAGAGCTCGGGCGCTGGTCACAGCAGGGACAGCAGAGAGCTCGGGCGCTGGTCACAGCAGGGACAGCAGAGAGCTCGGGCGCTGGTCACAGCAGGGACAGCAGAGAGCTCGGGCGCTGGTCACAGCAGGGACAGCAGAGAGCTCGGGCGCTGGTCACAGCAGGGACAGCAGAGAGCTCAGGAGCAGAGCACAGCAGGGACAGCAGAGAGCTCAGGTGCTGGTCACAGCAGGGACAGCAGAGAGCTCAGGCGCTGGTCACAGCAGGGACAGCAGAGAGCTCAGGCACTGGTCACAGCAGGGACAGCAGAGAGCTCAGGAGCAGAGCACAGCAGGGACAGCAGAGAGCTCAGGAGCAGAGCACAGCAGGGACAGCAGAGAGCTCAGGAGCAGAGCACAGCAGGGACAGCAGAGAGCTCAGGAGCAGAGCACACCAGGGACAGCAGAGAGCTCAGGAGCAGAGCACACCAGGGACAGCAGAGAGCTCAGGAGCAGAGCACACCAGGGACAGCAGAGAGCTCAGGAGCAGAGCACACCAGGGACAGCAGAGAGCTCAGGAGCAGAGCACACCAGGGACAGCAGAGAGCTCAGGAGCAGAGCACACCAGGGACAGCAGAGAGCTCAGGAGCAGAGCACAGCAGGGACAGCAGAGAGCTCAGGAGCAGAGCACACCAGGGACAGCAGAGAGCTCAGGAGCAGAGCACACCAGGGACAGCAGAGAGCTCAGGAGCAGAGCACAGCAGGGACAGCAGAGAGCTCAGGAGCAGAGCACAGCAGGGACAGCAGAGAGCTCAGGAGCAGAGCACACCAGGGACAGCAGAGAGCTCAGGCGCTGGTCACAGCAGGGACAGCAGAGAGCTCAGGAGCAAAGCACAGCAGAGAGCTCAGGCGCTGGTCACAGCAGGGACAGCAGAGAGCTCAGGCGCTGGTCACAGCAGGGACAGCAGAGAGCTCAGGCGCTGGTCACAGCAGGGACAGCAGAGAGCTCAGGCGAGCAGGGACAGCAGAGAGCTCAGGCGCTGGTCACAGCAGGGACAGCAGAGAGCTCAGGCGCTGGTCACAGCAGGGACAGCAGAGAGCTCAGGCGCTGGTCACAGCAGGGACAGCAGAGAGCTCAGGCGCTGGTCACAGCAGGGACAGCAGAGAGCTCAGGCGCTGGTCACAGCAGGGACAGCAGAGAGCTCAGGCGCTGGTCACAGCAGGGGCAGCAGAGGGCTCAGGCGCTGGTCACAGCAGGGGCAGCAGAGGGCTCAGGCGCTGGTCACAGCAGGGACAGCAGAGAGCTCAGGCGCTGGTCACAGCAGGGACAGCAGAGAGCTCAGGTGCTGGTCACAGCAGGGACAGAGAGCTCAGGAGCAGAGCACAGCAGGGACAGCAGAGAGCTCAGGAGCAGAGCACAGCAGGGACTGCAGAGAGCTCAGGAGCAGAGCACAGCAGGGACAGCAGAGAGCTCAGGAGCAGAGCACAGCAGGGACTGCAGAGAGCTCAGGAGCAGAGCACAGCAGGGACAGCAGAGAGCTCAGGCGCTGGTCACAGCAGAGCGCTCGGGCGCTGGTCACAGCAGGGACAGCAGAGAGCTCAGGCGCTGGTCACAGCAGGGACAGCAGAGAGCTCAGGCGCTGGTCACAGCAGGGACAGCAGAGAGCTCAGGCGCTGGTCACAGCAGGGACAGCAGAGAGCTCAGGCGCTGGTCACAGCAGGGACAGCAGAGAGCTCAGGCGCTGGTCACAGCAGGGACAGCAGAGAGCTCAGGCGCTGGTCACAGCAGGGACAGCAGAGAGCTCAGGCGCTGGTCACAGCAGGGACAGCAGAGAGCTCAGGCGCTGGTCACAGCAGCGACAGCAGAGAGCTCAGGAGCAGAGCACAGCAGGGACAGCAGAGAGCTCAGGAGCAGAGCACAGCAGGGACAGCAGAGAGCTCAGGAGCAGAGCACAGCAGGGACAGCAGAGAGCTCAGGAGCAGAGCACAGCAGGGACAGCAGAGAGCTCAGGAGCAGAGCACAGCAGGGACAGCAGAGAGCTCAGGAGCAGAGCACAGCAGGGACAGCAGAGAGCTCAGGAGCAGAGCACACCAGGGACAGCAGAGAGCTCAGGAGCAGAGCACACCAGGGACAGCAGAGAGCTCAGGAGCAGAGCACACCAGGGACAGCAGAGAGCTCAGGAGCAGAGCACACCAGGGACAGCAGAGAGCTCAGGAGCAGAGCACACCAGGGACAGCAGAGAGCTCAGGAGCAGAGCACAGCAGGGACAGCAGAGTGCTCAGGCGCTGGTCACAGCAGGGACTGCAGAGAGCTCAGGAGCAGAGCACAGCAGGGACAGCAGAGAGCTCAGGAGCAGAGCACAGCAGGGACAGCAGAGAGCTCAGGAGCAGAGCACACCAGGGACAGCAGAGAGCTCAGGCGCTGGTCACAGCAGGGACAGCAGAGAGCTCAGGCGCTGGTCACAGCAGGGACTGCAGAGAGCTCAGGAGCAGAGCACAGCAGAGAGCTCAGGCGCTGGTCACAGCAGGGACAGCAGAGAGCTCAGGCGCTGGTCACAGCAGGGACAGCAGAGAGCTCAGGCGCTGGTCACAGCAGGGACAGCAGAGAGCTCAGGCGCTGGTCACAGCAGGGACAGCAGAGAGCTCAGGCGCTGGTCACAGCAGGGACAGCAGAGAGCTCAGGCGCTGGTCACAGCAGGGACAGCAGAGAGCTCAGGCGAGCAGGGACAGCAGGGACAGCAGAGAGCTCAGGCGCTGGTCACAGCAGGGACAGCAGAGAGCTCAGGCGCTGGTCACAGCAGGGACAGCAGAGAGCTCAGGCGCTGGTCACAGCAGGGACAGCAGAGAGCTCAGGCGAGCAGGGACAGCAGGGACAGCAGAGAGCTCAGGCGCTGGTCACAGCAGGGACAGCAGAGAGCTCAGGCGCTGGTCACAGCAGGGACAGCAGAGAGCTCAGGCGCTGGTCACAGCAGGGACAGCAGAGAGCTCAGGCGCTGGTCACAGCAGGGACAGCAGAGAGCTCAGGCGCTGGTCACAGCAGGGACAGCAGAGAGCTCAGGCGCTGGTCACAGCAGGGGCAGCAGAGAGCTCAGGCGCTGGTCACAGCAGGGACAGCAGAGAGCTCAGGTGCTGGTCACAGCAGGGACAGCAGAGAGCTCAGGTGCTGGTCACAGCAGGGACAGAGAGCTCAGGAGCAGAGCACAGCAGGGACAGCAGAGAGCTCAGGAGCAGAGCACAGCAGGGACAGCAGAGAGCTCAGGAGCAGAGCACAGCAGGGACTGCAGAGAGCTCAGGAGCAGAGCACAGCAGAGAGCTCGGGCGCTGGTCACAGCAGGGACAGCAGAGAGCTCAGGCGCTGGTCACAGCAGGGACAGCAGAGAGTTCAGGCGCTGGTCACAGCAGGGACAGCAGAGAGCTCAGGCGAGCAGGGACAGCAGGGACAGCAGAGAGCTCAGGCGCTGGTCACAGCAGGGACAGCAGAGAGCTCAGGCGCTGGTCACAGCAGGGACAGCAGAGAGCTCAGGCGCTGGTCACAGCAGGGACAGCAGAGAGCTCAGGCGCTGGTCACAGCAGGGACAGCAGAGAGCTCAGGCGCTGGTCACAGCAGGGACAGCAGAGAGCTCAGGCGCTGGTCACAGCAGGGACAGCAGAGAGCTCAGGCGCTGGTCACAGCAGCGACAGCAGAGAGCTCAGGAGCAGAGCACAGCAGGGACAGCAGAGAGCTCAGGAGCAGAGCACAGCAGGGACAGCAGAGAGCTCAGGAGCAGAGCACAGCAGGGACAGCAGAGAGCTCAGGAGCAGAGCACAGCAGGGACAGCAGAGAGCTCAGGAGCAGAGCACACCAGGGACAGCAGAGAGCTCAGGAGCAGAGCACACCAGGGACAGCAGAGAGCTCAGGAGCAGAGCACACCAGGGACAGCAGAGAGCTCAGGAGCAGAGCACACCAGGGACAGCAGAGAGCTCAGGAGCAGAGCACAGCAGGGACAGCAGAGTGCTCAGGCGCTGGTCACAGCAGGGACTGCAGAGAGCTCAGGAGCAGAGCACAGCAGGGACAGCAGAGAGCTCAGGAGCAGAGCACAGCAGGGACAGCAGAGAGCTCAGGAGCAGAGCACACCAGGGACAGCAGAGAGCTCAGGCGCTGGTCACAGCAGGGACAGCAGAGAGCTCAGGCGCTGGTCACAGCAGGGACTGCAGAGAGCTCAGGAGCAGAGCACAGCAGAGAGCTCAGGCGCTGGTCACAGCAGGGACAGCAGAGAGCTCAGGCGCTGGTCACAGCAGGGACAGCAGAGAGCTCAGGCGCTGGTCACAGCAGGGACAGCAGAGAGCTCAGGCGCTGGTCACAGCAGGGACAGCAGAGAGCTCAGGCGCTGGTCACAGCAGGGACAGCAGAGAGCTCAGGCGAGCAGGGACAGCAGGGACAGCAGAGAGCTCAGGCGCTGGTCGCAGCAGGGACAGCAGAGAGCTCAGGCGCTGGTCACAGCAGGGACAGCAGAGAGCTCAGGCGCTGGTCACAGCAGGGACAGCAGAGAGCTCAGGCGCTGGTCACAGCAGGGACAGCAGAGAGCTCAGGCGAGCAGGGACAGCAGGGACAGCAGAGAGCTCAGGCGCTGGTCACAGCAGGGACAGCAGAGAGCTCAGGCGCTGGTCACAGCAGGGACAGCAGAGAGCTCAGGCGCTGGTCACAGCAGGGACAGCAGAGAGCTCAGGCGCTGGTCACAGCAGGGACAGCAGAGAGCTCAGGCGCTGGTCACAGCAGGGACAGCAGAGAGCTCAGGCGCTGGTCACAGCAGGGGCAGCAGAGAGCTCAGGCGCTGGTCACAGCAGGGACAGCAGAGAGCTCAGGTGCTGGTCACAGCAGGGACAGCAGAGAGCTCAGGTGCTGGTCACAGCAGGGACAGAGAGCTCAGGAGCAGAGCACAGCAGGGACAGCAGAGAGCTCAGGAGCAGAGCACAGCAGGGACAGCAGAGAGCTCAGGAGCAGAGCACAGCAGGGACTGCAGAGAGCTCAGGAGCAGAGCACAGCAGAGAGCTCAGGCGCTGGTCACAGCAGGGACAGCAGAGAGCTCAGGCGCTGGTCACAGCAGGGACAGCAGAGAGTTCAGGCGCTGGTCACAGCAGGGACAGCAGAGAGCTCAGGCGCTGGTCACAGCAGGGACAGCAGAGAGCTCAGGCGAGCAGGGACAGCAGGGACAGCAGAGAGCTCAGGCGCTGGTCACAGCAGGGACAGCAGAGAGCTCAGGCGCTGGTCACAGCAGGGACAGCAGAGAGCTCAGGCGCTGGTCACAGCAGGGACAGCAGAGAGCTCAGGCGCTGGTCACAGCAGGGACAGCAGAGAGCTCAGGCGCTGGTCACAGCAGGGACAGCAGAGAGCTCAGGCGCTGGTCACAGCAGGGACAGCAGAGAGCTCAGGCGCTGGTCACAGCAGGGACAGCAGAGAGCTCAGGCGCTGGTCACAGCAGGGACAACAGAGAGCTCAGGCGCTGGTCACAGCAGGGACAGCAGAGAGCTCAGGCGCTGGTCACAGCAGGGACAGCAGAGAGCTCAGGAGCAGAGCACAGCAGGGACAGCAGAGAGCTCAGGAGCAGAGCACAGCAGGGACAGCAGAGAGCTCAGGAGCAGAGCACAGCAGGGACAGCAGAGAGCTCAGGCGCTGGTCACAGCAGGGACAGCAGAGAGCTCAGGAGCAGAGCACAGCAGGGACAGCAGAGAGCTCAGGCGCTGGTCACAGCAGGGACAGCAGAGAGCTCAGGAGCAGAGCACAGCAGGGACAGCAGAGAGCTCAGGCGCTGGTCACAGCAGTGACTGCAGAGAGCTCAGGCGCTGGTCACAGCAGGGACAGCAGAGAGCTCAGGCGCTGGTCACAGCAGGGACAGCAGAGAGCTCAGGCGCTGGTCACAGCAGGGACAGCAGAGAGCTCAGGCGCTGGTCACAGCAGGGACAGCAGAGAGCTCAGGCGCTGGTCACAGCAGGGACAGCAGAGAGCTCAGGCGCTGGTCACAGCAGGGACAGCAGAGAGCTCAGGCGCTGGTCACAGCAGGGACAGCAGAGAGCTCAGGCGCTGGTCACAGCAGGGACAGCAGAGAGCTCAGGCGCTGGTCACAGCAGGGACAGCAGAGAGCTCAGGCGCTGGTCACAGCAGGGACAACAGAGAGCTCAGGCGCTGGTCACAGCAGGGACAGCAGAGAGCTCAGGCGCTGGTCACAGCAGGGACAGCAGAGAGCTCAGGAGCAGAGCACAGCAGGGACAGCAGAGAGCTCAGGAGCAGAGCACAGCAGGGACAGCAGAGAGCTCAGGAGCAGAGCACAGCAGGGACAGCAGAGAGCTCAGGCGCTGGTCACAGCAGGGACAGCAGAGAGCTCAGGAGCAGAGCACAGCAGGGACAGCAGAGAGCTCAGGCGCTGGTCACAGCAGGGACAGCAGAGAGCTCAGGCGCTGGTCACAGCAGGGACAGCAGAGAGCTCAGGCGCTGGTCACAGCAGGGACTGCAGAGAGCTCAGGCGCTGGTCACAGCAGGGACTGCAGAGAGCTCAGGCGCTGGTCACAGCAGGGACTGCAGAGAGCTCAGGCGCTGGTCACAGCAGGGACAGCAGAGAGCTCAGGCGCTGGTCACAGCAGGGACAGCAGAGAGCTCAGGCGCTGGTCACAGCAGGGACAGCAGAGAGCTCAGGCGCTGGTCACAGCAGGGACAGCAGAGAGCTCAGGCGCTGGTCACAGCAGGGACAGCAGAGAGCTCAGGCGCTGGTCACAGCAGGGACAGCAGAGAGCTCAGGCGCTGGTCACAGCAGGGACAGCAGAGAGCTCAGGCGCTGGTCACAGCAGGGACAGCAGAGAGCTCAGGCGCTGGTCACAGCAGGGAAAGCAGAGAGCTCAGGCGCTGGTCACAGCAGGGACAGCAGAGAGCTCAGGCGCTGGTCACAGCAGGGACAGCAGAGGGCTCAGGAGCAGAGCACAGCAGGGGGAGCAGAGAGCTCAGGCGCTGGTCACAGCAGGGACAGCAGAGAGCTCAGGCGCTGGTCACAGCAGGGACTGCAGAGAGCTCAGGCGCTGGTCACAGCAGGGACAGCAGAGAGCTTCAGGAAGGGTCTAGATGCCTTTTTACACCTGAATCACACTGATCGTTCTGTTATATAGAATTGTTTCCCTTTCTTGGCTGAACCTGATGGACGGGTGCAGTATAAACTCTGTAACAATATTCTGCCATAAAAGGGGGTCACATACACCTGAGCAGGTGTGGTAAGGTAAGCAGTATATATACACAGTATACAGCTCTGGGCATCAGCTGAACTATATACCGCATCACACATGACAAGTACTGGCAGCGGTAATGGGTGAGGAGAGCTACTAGAACACCGTTCACACTTATCTCTAGAAATGTTAGAGTTCATACAGTAAACAGGAATCACGATGCGGTACCGGCCTCTGTGTGAACCGTCACTGACCTGCTACTGCCTGGATCCTCATCAGCTCGCAAACCGGAAGCCGAAAACCGGAAATACAGAGCTTGCGTGTCACTGACGCTTCCTGGCTCTGCGTTCCACGCCTCTTTCGCGGGTTTACGCGTGTGATTCTGGGAGTTGTAGGTTTATCAATAGAGAAAAAAAGCACCTTGTGAGATATAGAGAACATTTATTAGTAGCTGATGTGACTGTTACCACACAGGAGCAAAGAACAGCTGAAGATTAGATTATGGCGAGAAATCTGCTGCTTAGTGGTTCTCTATGAGTGTAGCACATAATAAGCATGGGGCTGTATCTAATATATATATATCACATGAGCTTAGATACATATATCACATGAGCTTAGATACATATATATTACATGAGCTTAGATACATATATCACATGAGCTTAGATAGATATATCACATGAGCTTAGATACATATATCACATGAGCTTAGATACATATATTACATGAGATTAGATGCATATATCACATGAGCTTAGGTATCACATGAGCTTAGATATCACATGAGCTTAGATACATATATATCACATGAGCTTAGATACATATATATCACATGAGCTTAGATACATATATATCACATGAGCTTAGATACATATATATCACATGAGCTTAGATACATATATTATATGAGCTTAGATACATATATTATATGAGCTTAGATACAAATATTATATGAGCTTAGATACATATATTATATGAGCTTAGATACATATATCACATGAGCTTAGATACATATATATCACATGATCTTAGATACATATATATCACATGAGCTTAGATACACATAATGGAGACCATACTTCTGTGTTGCTCTCTCTGAGAGGATCACATGTAAGCTTAGATACACTCTAGTGATGGGAAATCCGGCTCTTCTTGTTGAGCTGGCTCATTAGGCTCTGTTTACAAAGAGCCGGCTCTTCTGGCTCCTGAATGGATTGTTTAATGTATAATATGGACCCTTAGGGCGGTGCCACACGAGTGTTGAAACTAAGAAGACGTTGGACTATGGCTGAAGCTGATCAACGTCCATTCCTCTCCAACAAAGGAGTGAACGACCCCACAGCCGCTGTTTGCATCTCTCTGTCAATGTTTATCGAGGGATTTACGATTCTATATCCATTTCAGGGAAGTGTCTCCGATGTAATATTTTACCAACCAATGGACTATGGACGTTACTTCTTTATCCCTAAGTAATCAAGCCCAGGTCCTCCCTGTGTAATACTGTGTGACTCACATAAAGCATCTGCTTTACTTCGCAGAGACTGAGATTTTATACCACACGTTATTTTTGGTTTGATTTCTCCTGAGCTCAATCTGCAAATGTTATCAGTCATTAGAGAACCTGAGGTTGTGTGAACAAGGGCAGAACTTGACACCAGTGCATTTTGACTCAAAACGGAATCAAAACTGGCTGTATATACTATATGCAATGGGTGGCTGTATACACTATTTGCAATGTATGGCTGTATACACTATATGCAAGGGGTGGCTGTATATACTATCTGCAGGGGGTGGCTGTATATACTATCTGCAGGGGATGGCTGTATATACTATCTGCAGGGGATGGCTGTATATACTATCTGCAGGGGATGGCTGTATACACTATATGCAATGGGTGGCTGTATATACTATCTGCAAGGGGTGGCTGTATATACCATCAGCAAGGGGTGGCTGTATATACCATCTGCAGGGGGTGGCTGTGTATACTATCTGTAGGGGATGGCTGTGCATACTATCTGCAAGGGGTGGTTGTGTATACTATCTGCAAGGGGTGGTTGTGTATACTATCTGCAAGGGGTGGTTGTGTATACTATCTGCAAGGGGTGGCTGTATATACTATCTGCAAGGGGTGGCTGTATATACTATCTGCAGGGGGTGGCTGTATATACTATCTGCAGGGGGTGGCTGTATATACTATCTGCAAGGGGTGGCTGTATATACTATCTGCAACGGATGGCTTTATATACTATCTGCAGGGGGTGGATATATATACTATCTGCAAGTTGTGGCTGGATACATATACTATCTGCAGGGGGTGGATATATACTGCCTGCAAGGGGTGGCTGTATATACTATCTGCAAGGGGTGGCTGTATATACTATCTGCAGGGGGTAGCTGTGTATACTATCTGCAGGGGGTAGCTGTGTATACTATCTGCAGGGGGTAGCTGTGTATACTATCTGCAGGGGGCGGCTGTGTATACTATCTGCAGGGGGTGGCTGTGTATACTGTCTGCAGGGGGTGGATATATATACTATCTGCAGGGGGTGTCTGTTTATACTATCTGCAGGGGGTGGCTGTATATACTATCTGCAGGGGGTGGCTGTATATACTATCTGCAAGGGGTGTCTGTATATACACTATCTGAAGGGGGTGTCTGTATATACTATCTGCAAGGGGTGTCTGTATATACTATCTGCAAGGGGTGTCTGTATATACTATCTGCAGGGGGTGTCTGTATATACTATCTGCAGGGGGTGTCTGTATATACCATCTGCAGGGGGTGGCTGTATATACCATCTGCAGGGGGTGGCTGTATATACCATCTGCAGGGGGTGGCTGTATATACCATCTGCAAGGGGTGGCTGTATATACCATCTGCAAGGGGTGGCTGTATATACCATCTGCAGGGGATGGCTGTATATACTATCTGCAGGGGGTGGTTGGTTATACTATCTGCAGGGGGTGGTTGGTTATACTATCTGCAGGGGGTGGTTGGTTATACTATCTGCAAGGGGTGGCTGTATATACTATCTGCAGGGGGTGGCTGTATATACTATCTGCAGGGGGTGGCTGTATATACTATCTGCAGGGGGTGGCTGTATATACTATCTGCAGGGGGTGGCTGTATATACTATCTGCAGGGGGTGGCTGTATATACTATCTGCAGGGGGTGGCTGTATATACTATCTGCAAGGGGTGGCTATATATACTATCTCCAGGGGATGGCTGTATATACTATCTGCAGGGGGTGGATATATACTATCTGCAGGGGGTGGCTGTATATACTATCTGCAAGGGGTGGCTGTATATACTATCTGCAATGGATGGCTGTATATACTATCTACAGGGGGTGGCTGTATATACTTTCTGCAGGGGGTGGCTGTATATACTATCTGCAAGGGGTGGCTGTATATACTATCTGCAAGGGGTGGCTGTATATACTATCTGCAAGGGGTGGCTGTATATACTATCTGCAAGCGGTGGCTATATATACACTATCTGCAGGGGATGGCTGTATATACTATCTGCAGGGGGTGGCTGTATATACTTTCTGCAGGGGATGGCTGTATATACTATCTGCAGGGGGTGGCTGTATATACTTTCTGCAGGGGGTGGCGGTATATACTATCTGCAGGGGATGGCGGTATATACTTTCTGCAGGGGGTGGATATATATACTATCTGCAGGGGATGGCGGTATATACTATCTGCAGGGGGTGGCTGTATATACTATCTGCAGGGGGTGGCTGTATATACTATCTGCAGGGGGTGGCTGTATATACTATCTGCAGGGGGTGGCTGTATATACTATCTGCAAGGGGTGGCTGTATATACTATTTGCAACGGATGGCTTTATATACTATCTGCAGGGGGTGGATATATATACTATCTGCAAGTTGTGGCTGTATATATATACTATCTGCAGGGGGTGGCTGTATATACTATCTGCAGGGGGTGGCTGTATATACTATCTGCAAGGGGTGGCTGTATATACTATTTGCAACGGATGGCTTTATATACTATCTGCAGGGGGTGGATATATATACTATCTGCAAGTTGTGGCTGGATATATATACTATCTGCAGGGGGTGGATATATACTATCTGCAGGGGGTGGCTGTATATACTATCTGCAAGGGGTGGCTGTATATACTATCTGCAAGGGGTGGCTGTATATACTATCTGCAAGGGGTGGCTGTATATACTATCTGCAAGGGATGGCTGTATATACTACCTGCAACGGATGGCTGTATATACTATCTACAGGGGGTGGCTGTATATACTTTCTGCAGGGGGTGGCTGTATATACTATCTGCAAGGGGTGGCTGTATATACTATCTGCAAGGGGTGGCTGTATATACTATCTGCAAGCGGTGGCTATATATACACTATCTGCAGGGGATGGCTGTATATACTATCTGCAGGGGGTGGCTGTATATACTATCTGCAAGGGGTGGCTATATATACACTATCTCCAGGGGATGGCTGTATATACACTATCTGCAGGGGGTGGCTGTATATACTTTCTGCAGGGGGTGGAGGTATATACTATCTGCAGGGGGTGGCTGTATATACTTTCTGCAGGGGGTGGCGGTATATACTATCTGCAGGGGATGGCGGTATATACTTTCTGCAGGGGGTGGATATATATACTATCTGCAGGGGATGGCGGTATATACTATCTGCAGGGGATGGCTGTATATACTATCTGCAGGGGGTGGCTGTATATACTATCTGCAGGGGATGGCTGTATATACTATCTGCAGGGGGTGGCTGTATATACTATCTGCAGGGGATGGGTGTATATACTATCTGCAGAGGGTGGTTTTTCATACTATCACCATGGTGTTTCAAGCTTGTACCTGTACAAGGGCAGGACACCTCCTGCTAGATTTGTGCCGGTTAATTTTATGGGGATGTGAGGGAAGTAATATTTAGCTTGTTAGATAAAAGCTCTCTATGGGAACCTGTTAGTAGCTGCATTTATGAACAAAGACCCTTCTGAGTCAGGTCGAACCATGTTGCCCCTCTCATGGGCTTATACCACGTGGTGCTGCATTCTGCTGCTTGTTCAGTATAAAGAGCTGGTTTCGGGCAGGTTTGGGTAGGTGAGAGGCCATCGACCTTGGTCAGGAAGAAGTTCTTCGGGTAAAGTTTGAAGTTTGTCATCAACTGAAATCCACCGCCAGCTCCATGTGACCGAATTCCAGGAAATGTAATTTATGCAAAACTAATTAACCTCTTAGCGCTCTGTGCCATAATAGTCCAGTAGTGTATAGCCCCCCCAGCCCCCTGCGACGCCCCCCGTCAGGTCCATTCCCCGGCATCGGCTCCGTGTCCCCTCACATTCAGCCGCTCGCTGACATCATAGTGTGTGCCAATGCCGGTGCACATAGTAGGACGTCACGATCCCTGCAACACACAGAGCGGGGACACGGAGCCGATGCCGGAGCATCGCTGTATAGAAGAGGAGCTGCCGGGGGCGTCAGAAGGTGAAGGCGCGGCAGGGACAGCAGAGAGCTCAGGCGCCGGTCACAGCAGGGACACACAGAGCGGGGACACGGAGCCGATGCCGGAGCATCGCTGTATAGAAGAGGAGCTGCCGGGGGCGTCGGAAGGTGAGGGCACGGCAGGGACAGCAGAGAGCTCAGGCGCCGGTCACAGCAGGGACACACAGAGCGGGGACACGGAGCCGATGCCGGAGCATCGCTGTATAGAAGAGGAGCTGCCGGGGGCGTCGGAAGGTGAGGGCACGGCAGGGACAGCAGAGAGCTCAGGCGCCGGTCACAGCAGGGACACACAGAGCGCGGACACGGAGCCGATGCCGGAGCATCGCTGTATAGAAGAGGAGCTGCCGGGGGCGTGGGAAGGTGAGGGCACGGCAGGGACAGCAGAGAGCTCAGGCGCTGGTCACAGCAGGGACACGGAGCCGATGCCGGAGCATCGCTGTATAGAAGAGGAGCTGCCGGGGGCGTCAGAAGGTGAGGGCACGGCAGGGACACACAGAGCGGGGACACGGAGCCCATGCCGGAGCATCGCTGTATAGAAGAGGAGCTGCCGGGGGCGTCAGAAGGTGAAGGCGCGGCAGGGACAGCAGAGAGCTCAGGCGCCGGTCACAGCAGGGACACACAGAGCGGGGACACGGAGCCGATGCCGGAGCATCGCTGTATAGAAGAGGAGCTGCCGGGGGCGTCGGAAGGTGAGGGCACGGTTTGTTTTCTTGACTCGAGTATAAGCCGAGGTGAGGTTTTTTCAACACATTTTTTGTACTGAAAAACTTGGCTTATACTCGAGTATGTACGGTAACTGCTGTAAATAATTTGGGTGTTATAAAGGGGGATATTTGTGGGGAGTTTCTAATAAATATGACTTTTAAAACACCTATAAAAATGAATCGCCCTCTAAGGTAACTGATGCAGAAGTTTCCCTGACAATGTGGATAATTGCAGTTTGATTTGTAAGACTCTTAATGTACTAATAAAACATAAAGGAGACATATGGTAAATGTTAGTCATTATTTTCGGTGGTTCTGTTTCATGGACATCGCAAATATTTAAACATTTTTTAATAACTTCACCTAAATTTAATTGTAGCCACATTGTAAGGCCGCCCCTTACTTCAACCCTTTCAGGAAGACTAATGACGTGATGGTAAGGAGGCTGCCTTACCGTGTAGCTAAGAGGCAATGTTTTCCTGATCTTATTAAGGAAGTGGAGCTCCTAGTGGAGCATCAATGGCTCTAAATACCTGCAAGGCGACATTAATTGGCAAAGTCTTTGTAAGGAGACTATAGTGACACGTGGCAAATGAGCCGAATCCTTCAATGGATAAAGAACATCACTCATTTTATATTGCTGAAAGTTTGGTTTATTTAAAGAAATAAACATAAGTTACTTTAACACTGAAGAGTTACAAGGTCTACAGCAGAAGATCTCGTCTCTCCTACTATTTTATTCTTCTTTTCTACTACAAATTGCGACATATTGTGGTAACCCAAGAAACATACACTGAGGTTATATGCCCAATACATGCAGTCATTGAGTACATGCACAAGCTTTGCCACCCACATGCTTATGTGCAGCGTAACTGTCTCTCTGGGTGAAGCACATGCCACACGTGGAACATATGAAAGGCTTCTCGTCTACATGAAGTTTCTGATGGGCGACATACGTGGCCTTCTGGGTGAAGCATTTCCCGCACTCCGTGCACTTAAAGGGCTTTTCCTCTGCGTGAATTAACTGATGTCTGACCAAATAGACCTTAGCACTAAAGCATTTACCGCATTCAGAACAGCCGAAGGGCTTCTCCCCGGTGTGGATCCTCTGGTGGACAACACAACTTGCCTTCTGAGTAAAACACTTGCCGCAGTGAGAACACACAAATGGCTTTTCCCCGGTATGAACTCTTTGATGGGCCACAAAACTGGCTTTCTGTGTGAAGCACTTCCCGCACTCGGGGCATTTGAATGGTTTCTCATCGGTGTGGATTCTCTGATGTGCATTGTAACTTGCCTTCTGGGTGAAACACTTGCCGCATTGTGGACACTTGAAGGGTTTGACGTCCGTGTGAATGAGCTGGTGCCTGACCAGATAAACCTTAGAGCTAAACCGTTTGCCGCACTGACTGCACTCGAATGGTTTCTCCCCCGTGTGAATCCGCTGATGCACAATACAACTCGCCTTCTGGGTAAAACATTTCCCACAGTGACTGCACACAAAGGGTTTCTCTCCTGTGTGGATTCTCCGGTGCGCCACGTAACCTGCTTTCTGCGTGAACCGCTTGCCACATTCTGAACACTCAAAAGGCTTCTGTCCCGTATGGATAATCTGGTGTCGGACCAGGTAGATTTTAGATGTAAAACACTTCCCGCATTCTGTACAGACAAACGGCTTCTGGTCTGTGTGGATTCTCCGATGGACAATGAGGTTTGAGGCACTAGTGAAGCACTTTCCACAATGAGAACAGGTAAAGGGTTTTTCCCCTGTGTGTGTTCTCTGATGTGAGACATAGCTAGCTTTCTGCGTAAAACATTTCCCGCACACAGAGCAGGCGTAGGGCTTCTCCCCCGTATGAATCCTTTGATGTATGATACGGTTTGCCGCATTAGTAAAGCATTTGCCACAGTCCGAGCACGGAAAAGGTTTCTCTCCTGTGTGTGTTCTCTGATGCTCATCGAAGCTCTTCTTTAGTCGGAAACACTTACCGCAAGATGAACACTCGAAGGGCCTCTCACCTGTATGGATCCTTTGATGTACCACACAACTCGCCTTCTGAGTAAAACACTTCCCACACTGGGTGCACACGAACGGCTTCTCCCCTGTGTGTATGCGTTCGTGGGCGAGGTAGCTAGCTTTTTGTGAGAAGCACTTACCACACTGAGCACACACAAAAGGCTTCTCTCCCGTGTGGATTCTCTGGTGGGTTATATAACTGGCTTTTTGTGAAAAACATTTGCCACATTCAGTGCACACAAAGGGCTTCTCCCCAGTGTGAATTCTCTGATGTGCCACATAATTTGCTTTCTGGACAAAGCACTTGCCGCATTCATCACACCTGAAAGGTTTCTCATCTGCATGAATCCGCACGTGTGCCATGTAACCGGCTTTTTGAGAGAATCGCTTGCCACACTGTGTACACTGAAAAGGCTTTTCTCCTCGGTGGATTAACTGATGGCGCACAAGGTAGATTTTAGAACTGAAGCACTTTCCACACTCCAAACACTCAAAGGGCTTCTCGCCTGTGTGAATTCTCTGATGCACAATGCAGCTCGCTTTCTGGGCAAAGCACTTGCCACACTGGGAACATACAAACGGTTTCTCACCTGTGTGAATTCTCTGGTGCACGAGACAAGTTGCCTTTTGGGCGAAACATTTTCCGCAATGCAAACAAACAAATGGTTTCTCCCCGGTGTGGATCCGCTCGTGCGCTAGGTAGCTTGCCTTTTGCGTGAAACACTTTCCGCACAGCGTGCACATAAATGGCTTCTCGCCCGTGTGAATTCTCTGGTGCGTCAGGTAACTGGCTTTCTGAGTGAAGCACTTACCACAAAGGGCACATATGAAAGGCTTTTCTCCGGTGTGTACCCGCTGATGGGCGATATAACTTGCCTTCTGGGTAAAGCATTTGCCACACTCTTTACACTTAAAGGGCTTCTCTTCAGTGTGTATCCTTTGATGGGCATTGTAGCTGGCTTTCTGACTGAAGCATTTCCCACAGTCGAAACAAGCAAAGGGCTTCTCTCCGGTGTGGGTCATTCTGTGCCGCACTAAATAGATCTTGGAGCTGAAACACTTTCCGCAGTCAGAACACTGGAATGGTTTCTCCCCGGTGTGAATCCGCTGGTGCACAATGCAACTTGCCTTCTGAGAAAAGCACTTGCCGCAGTGAGAACAGATAAAGGGCTTTTCGCCTGTGTGGATCCTACGATGCGCCAGGTAAGTGGCCTTCTGGGTGAAGCATTTCCCACACTGAGAACAGGCAAATGGCTTCTCCCCGGTGTGGACCATGCGGTGTCTCATCAGATAGACCTTGGAACTGAAGCATTTGCCACACTCAAAGCAAACGTAGGGCTTCTCTCCCGTGTGGATTCTCTGGTGAACTATGCAGCTGGCTTTCTGTGTAAAGCGTTTGCCGCAATGAAAGCACACAAATGGCTTCTCGCCTGTGTGTATCCTTTGATGTGCTAGGTAACTAGATTTTTGGGTAAAACATTTTCCGCAGTGAGAACACACAAAGGGTTTCTCCCCAGTGTGGATCCTCTGGTGCACTAAACGGTTACCGGCACTGCTGAAACATTTTCCGCAGTCCGGGCATGGAAATGGCTTATCGATTTCATGGATCCTCATGTGTCTATCAAGGTAGAGGCCAGACATGAAACACTTTCCACATTCAGGACATACATAGGGCTTTGTGTCTGTGTGAGTTTTCCGATGCAGGACGAGATCTGAGGCACTTAGAAACGATTTCCCGCATTCGGCACAGGAGAAGTTGCTCTCGCCGCGGTGGACTCTCTGATGTTTGATGAAGCCCAGCTTAGAAGTATAGAGGTTTCCACACACCGGACACACAAACTGCTTCTGGTTTTTACAAAATCCCTCGGGGTCAAAGAGATCCGAGTCGTAAGTCAAGGTCTTAGCGGCGTCGTAACAAGTGAATACGTTGGCTTTGTGAAAGAGGTCAGAGCTCAATACGGGTCGGTTACGAGGTTTCTCTTCTTGGTCGCGTCTTTGGTTGTAACGAGTTGCAGAATAATTGGTCCATGGACTGAACTCACGCGGAGGCAGATTTATAGGATGGAATCCGTTCTGTTCCTCTGACTTTATCCTTATAGAGACGATTGAGGCTTTGCTTCGGGTGATCCTGGTGGGATACTCTTCTGGAACCATGGAGGATTCTGTGGACCAGTCCAGTAGTGATATGGATCGGATCTCAGGAACGGTTTCAATGACGACGTCGTCTGCTGAAAGAATAAAAAGACAGATATTGAAATCTATTCTATAGAGAGTTTCTACTGCACCCCATGCAAAATTTTAACTTATTTAACCCCTTCCTGCCAGTTCCCTTTTTCGCTTTTGCGTTTCTATTTTTCATTCCCCGTCTTTTATTTTTCTGTCTATGGAGCTTTCTAAGGGCTTATTTTCTGCATAACAAATTAAACTTCCTAGTGACAATACTTAATGGTCCGTGCCATGTACTGGAAAGCGTGAAATTGACCTTGTGGGCTCATGCCCCTGATATACAGAGAAACCTGGGGTCGGGGCATGACGTCAGCTGGCTATTGTTTAACGTGATTTTACATGAAAAACGCTTTTTTATATGTGTTTGTTCGGTCTCGTACAGACACCAGGACATCGTCACTCCCTGGTGATAATGAAAAATTAAAAAGGGAACCTGTCACCAGGGACTTCATTTTCACTAAAGACATTACAGCTGCAGTGCTTTCTGCTTTCTTTAAGCATTTGCATTACAATATAATTGTGTGTTATAACTTACTTGGCTTCCTCAGAATCCTCTGTGTAGCCCCAGGGGTTGGGCAACATGTGACTTGTCTGTGCTGCAGACTCCTCAGCTCTGGGCCACCACCTTTGTGCTTCTATACAGCTCCTCCTCCTGCTCCTTCACAGAGCTCACAGCCTGGTGAGTGGATATCAGTGTGGAAGGGAGGAGCTGTACGGGAGCACAAAGGTGGGGGCTGAGAGCCGAGGAGTGAGAAGGACACACGAGTCACGTGTTGTTTTTTTGTAATGCATGTCAACCAAAGCCAAGAGGATTTTGTCACGGAGCAAGGCCTAACACACAATTATATTGTAATCCAAATGCCTAGAGAAGGCAGATGTGCACTGCAGGTGTCATGGGCTTCTGTAACCTGTCTGTAGTGAAAATGGTGACAAATTCCTTTTATACCTGGCGAACAAAAAACATTTCTTAGATTTGTCATATTCAGACACTAATAACTTTTTCATACTTGGGCATAAGGAGCATGTAAGGTGTCATTGTTCACAGAACTTGGTGACATTTTTATTGCTGCCATTGTTTGGAGCTTACAACCCTTTGGTAACTTATTATTTACATTTTTATGAATTTCAAAATGGTGAAAATATGGCATTTTCATTTGGGTGCTATTTTTCACGGGAATAACCGTTTTTATATTGTAAGAGATTGGAACTTTTGGGACACAGCAATACCTAACATGTTTATGAGTTTTTTGTTTACCTTTTTATCGGTTTTAGGGGGGGGGGGTGATGTAAACTTTTTTTTTTTACTGTATATGTAGATCCCCTCGGGTACTTATACCACATGGTATCTGAAGATCTGTTACAGTGTGCTGCTGAAACAGTAACAGATCTTCATAAATGACAAGCCCTGAGGTCTCATACAGATGGTGGTGATGGATTGTTGCTCCCTGATGATGTCATGGGGAACGACAATCCCAACCAAGATGGCGGTGCCCACTCGCAGACGGAATTTTATGTATAATCAACATTTATTGAGTGGTACAAAGACAAACATAACAAACAAATTCACCCAATGTATCGGTCACGCAGGACCTGATTGAGAGAGCCATGGAAGGTACAGTTCACGTTCAGCAACATTAATGCATAATAAAGACAAGCATCTTAGTGACTGACCAAGAGCCATACGTCGTTAGAGGCAATAGGGTGGGGAGGGGAAAGGAAAGTCCTATGCTTGGCATGGCCACCCAGAGCACCCAGTGCCACCCCAGCAGGGTTCAATGGTATATACACATTATAAGAATACAGTTTTGATCGGCCTCCCATGGGGCCCAGACAGTAATCATTTTGCGTTTCCTGTAGACATTCAACCACCGGGGGGGGCCTCTTCCAGTTTCTTGGTATTACAGTTTGTGCAGACGCCAAAAAGTGGCAAAGCGGATCTTTCTTAACCGAGGAGATGGTGCCCGGCAGAACCGAGAGGAGCACCAGCTGGGGAGAAACCGGAACCGACTTACCGGTGACTGACCTGTAGGTGTCCAATACCGTGGTCCAGAAAGGTTGGAGCACAGAACAGCTCCACCAAATGTGCAGGATCGAGCCCACCTCCGCCCCGCACCTCCAAAAAGTCTCCGGGACCTCTGGGTATATCCTATTGAGCATGAGGGGACACCTGTACCAGTAGGGCAGTGGTTTGTAACTTTTCTCTTGTGCACTGCAGGGCATGGGCATCTTATAGGCGAAAAGGAATGACTTTTCCCAATCGTTGTAACAGACAAGTCAGATTCCCACGCTCCCACAGGCTGAGAAATCTCATTCATCTTCCTTAAGAGTGCCAGGAATAACCGAAAACTGGGCTGCAGGTCTATTTTACAGACAAAGGCCCCTGCAGAGGATTTTGCAGCTCATTCTATTCTGGGATCAGCTAATTTGTCTCTTATGATGGTCACTTACTTGTACATTTATCTTGTAAAGGCTCCTTCTCTGCCGGCTCACCAGGGCTCTTCACATATGGTTCCTCTCCTTGCTCAATAACAGAAACAATGAGAGGCTTCACGTGGTCCAAACCTACAAATATATACATATAGTTTAAAATGAGTTGTTTCTAAGCCCAAAATTATGCAAAAATGTCAGATTAATTCTGGAATATAACTTGCAACTAGTCAATATGAGAAGCAGGTATACTCTGAATACTGTGCCTTTACCTATTAAAACTAAGTCAGAACTTCTATATTTATTTATTGTAGCTCAAGGCAAATTATTTTTTTATTCCCTGTGAAAAATGGATTTTAATAATTTTGGAAGAACAATAAAGATTCATAGCAGGCGCCTTCCAGCTGATCATTGCAGGCATCCAGAGAGATCACCAGAGGTCACAGTGGTGAAGCCGGGTTGACCTTTTGTACCTTTTGGTTTATATACTGTGGGGCCTATTTACTAACGCACTTTTGTCGGATTTTCGAAATTTTCGGGATCTGCGCCGCTGGTACAGGTATTTTGGCGCAGCGGTGCTGGCTTTCATGCGACAGAAATGGAGGGGGGGTGCCATCGGACGATCCAACTGATTCGGACTGAGTGCGGGATTTAATAATCAAATTGTGTTGCAACCAATGCACTTACATGCACCAGGAAGAAGAAGGTTTAGTCATGTTCGACACCCCTCCCCATGCGAAGCTTCTCTTACACCATTAGGATCTAGCCATCTTTCTGTATGCATAGTATTTCCCTGCATAGTCCTTTTATAGATCTTAGTACTGAAAGCCCCATCAGCGAGAAATGTGGTATAAGCCAGTCTCTACAGCGCGGTGTGCTCTGCACCCGGACTGATCCCATTAATAAGGTCATGCAGTGGTTGGGACTCCTGGGATCTAATTTTACCATCTATTGTCTAACTGATTGTGTTAAAGGAAACCTACCACCATGGATCTACCTATTAAGGTAGAACGGGTGGTAGGTGCCTCTATTGTATGTGAGGATAGCCCTTGTGGTAATATGTACATTTCCTTAAGAGGCTACTAGGGTGTGGAGTAGCTGGAGCTAAGGCTAGACGGCGCAGCGACTCTACGTCCCAGTAGATTCTTGTGTTCTGCCCTGACATCTCCAGCGAACAGCTCCTGGTAGCTGCGCGCATTCATCTGCAAACCAGGGCTCTGCGCATGCACAGTAGTTCCGGCTTCAGAGGCGAGACCGCACAGACGGCTGCCTGCATTCTGCGCAGAACCCAGGTTCGCAGACGAGTGCACGCAGTTACCAGGAGCTGCGCGCTGAAGATGTCCGGGTAGGCGGAACGCAAGAGGCTGCTGGGGCGTGGAGTAGTTGTGTCGTGTAGCCTCCGCTCCGGCTCGTCCACGCCCCAGGAGCTTCTTTTGAAAATTTGCATATTACCACAATTAAAGTTTTAGAAAGATACATGGGACGTGAGTCTCTCCTCACGTAAAATAGAGGCACCTACCACCTGATCTACCTTAATAGATAGATCTGTGGTGGTAGGTTCCCTTTAAATCTTTCATTATTATTATGAAATACTTGGTTACAAGTGTTATAAGTCGGGTGTCCTTCGGTCGGGGGCCGCCTGTACAAGTCTACACTACTACTAGATTGTTCTCAGAGACTAATTCTGGGTAGAGTACATGAGAGATCACTGAATACTTTGTTGCACAATTAGGCAGTAATGATAATAGGGCACATGACAGGACTGTGAGAGGTGCCAATGTGCTTGTCCTCCAGGGTGTTGTAACCCAGCAGGTAGAGGTGTGGGAAGAAGGTCACCCACACACACTAGACAGGTCTCTGACAGGCCGGACGGTAGAGCTAATTGCTTGGTCCATTGACAAGAACAAGTAACTCCAGACAGACACAGCCGGCTCCTTCTGGTCTCCTCCTGAACCATTTCCAGCTGTTTTGAAGGTAATTTGGTTTGATGTTCTGCTATTGACAACCAACCACTTGGTGTAGTATGAGCACCCTGGACTGCAATGGACTGAACCGGTATTGTACATTTCCAGGTTTTGGCTAAGACCCGGTGACAGATGATTTGAGTAAAGACGTATCTTGGAGATAACCTCAAACCTTCCTGGATCCAAGAGCCTCTTTTCCGGTGTGCAGATCTCCCAAATGAACTTCTACTTTCTCTATAAAATCACTTTCAGTGTGTTACAAAAGTATCCATTTCCTAATGTTTAAATGAAGGCCATAAAGTTGAATGTATCTTATTGGTATTGTAGGTTATACGGTGGAACTACACAAAGAACTGTTAGGCTTGTGGGACACGTCCCGGGTCAGTGCAGGAATCATGAGACTGTGTGCTGACCAGATATCACAATACTTAGAGGAGAGGACGTGGGTCTCCATACGTAGAAGAGGAACATCTACAAGGACTTGAATGTAACAGGGCCTGGCGCACAGAGGTAGGAACAATCGGAGGGTCATATGTCAAACATGAAGGTTGTTGATGTCTTTTCCGCTGCCTCCAGCCTGGGGTGTCAGTGGAGGTGGATGCTCACGTCTTTGTAGTTAGCAGCAGCGCTATGTCACTTCCATTTATGGCTGATGCAGTGATCCCCGAGATGTTCGGAGCTTTTATGCTTTGCCATATCCCTGAACTATCTGCTGTGCTCCTTGGTTTTCATGATGCTGTTAGTTCACAAATGTTCTCCAATAACCCCATCAGAAAACAGCTGTAGTTATACCAAGAAGAAATACAAATACAGAGGTTTCCTTTCTCCTCATTAGGTGGCATCAATGTATCAATCTACGGCAGAATCCTGGTGTTACTTCCGTCTGAATTGTCACATTGTGGCCGCGAGAACCCAAGAGAAAATTCAGTCTCTGCAGCCAAAAAACTAGAACAAATAACAGCTCGTCCATAGTCCAATCCACAGCTCTAAACTAGTCCAGATACACAATCCAGAATCATTTATCTGGTGCACAATATGAATCAGAGTCTGTGGAGTCTATTCAATCTCCAAAATGATCGCAACCATTTACAAATGATAAAAAGCTCAAGAGATTTTACATTTTTCTAATGCATAAAGAACAAGTTATCTACTGAGGGACATTGTGTGAAATCTTAAAGGGGTTTTCCAGTAATGATGAAAGAAACTCGTCCGCTGTCCTGTTGACATCTCCGTCTGGGCTACAAGTGTTGGTGGTCACTTGTCTGTGGTCACAGTGGTGGCCGTGGTCACAGCAATGATTAATGCTGATGTGACTGATAACAATTTGGGGAACACAGCATTCTTATATTCTTATATTTTCATTATACAATGTTTGGGATATACTGTATATCTTTTTTATAGACTCTTTTCAGACACAAGTTTATGTACTTCATAAACTGCTGATTTTTCATTTTGTCCAACCTCGAAACAATGGGCTGTAATTGTTATTGTAGGTGTGAGAGACAGAGTCTTGTAGTAAAAACTGTAGAAAATATTCTTGCTTAATCAGTTTTATTCAAAATATTCACAGAGGCACATTTACAGGCGGTCCCCTACTTGAGAACACCTGACTTACAGACGACCCCTAGTTACAGACGGACCTCTGGATGTTGGTAATTTATTGTGCTTTAGCCTTAGACTACAATAATCAGCTATAACAGGTATCACAGGCGTCTGTAATGAAGATTTAGTGTTATTCCTGGTTCTTATGACAACCCAACATTTTTAAAATCCAATTGTCACAGACACCAAAAAATTTTGACTGGGGTTACAATAATAAAGTATATGGTTCCAACTTACATACAAACTCAACTTAAGAACAAACCTACAGACCCTATCTTGTATGTAACCCGGGGACTGCCTGTACGAACAACAGGACAAACTGTACTAAATGCAGTGTCCTGTGTGGTGTGCAGGGGGCGCCAGATTCTTGGTTTCTGACGCACATTGGGGGTAATTTACTAAGGGCCCGATTCGCCTTTTCCCGACGTGAAGAAAATGAGGTCTGAGACAGAAGTATTGCTTTTTTTTTTTATCAAATACGTATTTCATTCAATGTAATGCAAATAAATTATAACATGCAAATGTGTTTTTTTTAATTTCTTTATTTTTATTATGTTTTTAGAGAATTAGATAAATACAGACCACATTTTCTGTTACACAATAAGTGATACACAATGAATACTATATGTGGGGCATCATTATATATGCAGAAATAACAGATCTTTAAACAACAGGTCCCTGCCAATTGTTATGGGATTAAGAGATTATATTGGGGTAAGATACAAGTCATGCAATGTGAAGGCAGTGTACATTATATATGTGGTTATTAGGGAACGATTAGTAACATTAGGAGACTTATTTTGTGACAAATTAGAAGTTGTGCTAAATATTATTTAACAGCACACAATGGGGGGTATTTATCATTGGTTTTCCTGGTGTAAAGATGGAACTAAAGTATTGATAGTACAACAGCGAGCAAAGCCAGAGACTTGTACAAAAAAGTCCCATAGAATGTCTCAGTTACTCCAGTCCCCACGCAGGTGTTTGTGGTGGGACTTTTTATTAATTTTAAGACTTTTTTGGGACTTTTTGAAAGAAAGTAGACCATAAGAACATCTAGTTAATGGCCCAAGCCACTTTAACCCCTTAACGACTTGGCCCTTTTTAGTTTTTTCATTTCCATTTTTCACTCCCCACCTTCAAAAATCTCTAACTTTTACTTTTCCACATAAAGATCTCTGTGACAGCTCATTTTCTGCGTAACAAATTACACTTCATAGTGACGGTATTGAATATTCCTGCCATGTACTGGGAAGCGGGAAAAAAATTCCAAATGCAATTAAAATGGTGAAAAAACGCATTTGCACCGTTTTCTTGTGGGCTTGGATTTTACGGATTTCACTGAGCGCCCCAAATGACAGGTCTACTTTATTCTCCGGGTCGGTGCGATGACAGGGATAACACATTTATAGGTTTTATAATGTTTTCTTACATTTACAAAAATTAAAACCTCCTGTACAATTTTTTTTTTTAATTTTGCCAATGGCGCCAATAACTTTTTCATACTTTGGGGCATGGACCTGTGGGTGGTGTCATTTTGTGCGACTTTTGATGGCGTTTTCATTGCTATAATTTTTAGGACTGTACGACCTTTTGATCACTTTTTATAGATTTTATAAATATTTTTCAAAATGGCAAAAAAAGTGCCATTTTCGACCTAGTGTGCTATTTTCCGCTACGGGGTAAAACGCAGTGAAAAACCGTTACTATATTTTGATAGATCGGGAAATTTCGGATGCGGTGACACCTGATGTGTTTAGGATTTTCACTGTTTATTTATATTTATATCAGTTCTAGGGAAAGGGGGGGGGGAGATTAGAATTTTTAGGGTTTTTTACTTTAATTTTTTTTAAACTTTTTTTGAATTTTTACTTTTACTATTTTTAAGACTCCCTAGTGCACTTTAACCCTAAGTAGTCTGATTCATCCCATCATATACTGCCATACTACATTATGGCAGTATATGGGGATTTTACTCCTCATTCATTACAATGTGCTGTAATCAACGGGTTAAAACGAAGAAGCCTCGGGTCTTTGGAAGACCCGTGGCTGTCATGGCGACGGGTTGCTGCTTCTCGATGACGTCACGGGGATCGACGATCCGCGGCAAGATGGTGGCGCCCATGTACCGCCATCTTTTTAAAGCCGCCGGCAGCATTGTCGGAGGAGATTGTCGGGAAAACACCCGCGATCGGTGCTAGCATTGATCGCGGGTGTTACCAGTGAGCCTTTGCTGCAATATGACCGCCAGCCCTCTCCATGCAACGGGACCCAGCGCGCGTCGTACTAGTACGGCGCAAGTCAGGAAGGGTTTAATGATCTAAAAGAAAGCACAGCTCCAAAAGTAGACATAGAACTGACCCAAGGAGACCCTCTAATGATAAATAACCCGCGATGTAGTTTGGGGATAAATAATAGTTGAGAATATTAAAAATGAAAGTAACAACTAAAAGCTAAAATGGCGCCATCTGTTCAGTTGCAGGTATGGTGTGATATAAGTTAAATAAATTTTACAGCACTTTACAGCACTTCCTAGTGGCAGCATTTCATATTTCATGCCGTGTACTGGGAAGCTGGAATGTGATAAAATTGTAGAAAAAAAGATTTTCGTCAATTTCTTCTGGACAAAGTTTTAACGTCTTTCAATGTGCGCTCCGAATGAGGCCTCTTCTTTATTCTTTGGGTTGGTGCGATCGCAGGAATACCAAATTTATGCACGGTAAATTTTGTGTTTAAATAAATTTATTAAAAAAAATTAAAAACTTTTGTAAAAAAAAACAAATGTCTTCATTTGGCCCCATTCTATACCTGAGTGTATGGAGCTGTGTGATGTGTCATTTTTTGCCGGACATGATGATGTTTTCGCTCCTTCAGGGACTGTACAACGTTTTGATCACTTTTTACAAAAAAGTCACAAGGCACCAGAGACCCTTGAGCCCCGAGGCAAGAGAGCAGGTCATTCATTTAAATACAGATATTTTTTTTAAAAAAAAGTAAGGTACAGGAGGGAGTGGGGGGGGGGGAAGGGGTGGGGGGGGTGCAACAGCCTGTGAAGCTGCAGCATGGAGGGGTTCTGGAAACCCCCTTAGGATCCCTTCAGGATGATTAGCGTAATGTTAAAAGTTCATTTTAGAAGGCAGGAGGTCACAGTTAACAAATATAATAAGATACCACAGTCACAGTGCCTGGATCTATAAGCTAGTCTCCCTGGTTGGTCATGATGAATTTTGATGATAGATTTCCTTTAACCCCTTACGTGCTCGTTGGCTGCTGGTGCTTGGAGAGGGTTAATGGGCCGAGCCCTCTCCATAGCTGGTAAGGCTTGGCTGCATATTGCTAGCACTGATCGCGGGTGTTATCCCGTCCATCGCCAGTGGCTTCAAAAAGATGGCGGTGCATGGGCGCCGATAACTTGGTAAAGATTGTTGCTCCCTGTGACGTTAGCGGAGAGAGGGGGGGGGGGATTGATTGGTTGCCATGACAGCCTTGGGTCTTCCGAAGACCCAAGGCTGTCTAGTTTTAACCTATTGATTACAATGTGTGATTCGCACATGGTATTGAAGAGGAGGAAAATTACCATCTCCTGCCATATATGGCAGTATATGGTAGGATCAATCAGACAACCTAGGGTTAAAGTACCCTAGGGGGTTTGAAAAATAGTAAAAATAAAAAGAAATGTAAAAAAAATTATATTAAAAAAACCTAAAAGTTCTAATCCCCCCTTTTCCCTAGAAGTCATATAAATAAACAGTAAAAATCATAAACACATTAGGTATCGACGCGTCCGAAAATGCCCGATCAAAATATAAAAATGGTTTTTCAAGGCATTTAACCCCGTAATGGAAAATATAAAAAAGTTGTTAGAAGATAGCAAAATCCTCCCAAAAATTTTTGTACAGGAGGTTTTAATTTTTATAAATGTAAGAAAACATAAACCTGTATAAGTTTGTTAGCCCCATGATCGTAACGAACCAAGAAATAAAGTAGACCTGTCATTTGTGGCGCACAGGAAAAAATGTAAAATCCAAACCCACAAGAAAACGGTGCAAATGCGGTTTTCAAAAATTTCACTGTATTTGTAATTTTTTTCCAGCTTCCCAGTACACGGCAGGGAATATTCAATACCATCACTATGAAGAGCAATGTGTTACACAGAAAACAAGCCGTCACAGAGCTCTTTACGTGTAAAAATAAAACAAAACAACAAAAAAGGGGCCAGGTCGTTAAGGGGTTAAGCCAAGACCACCAATAATCATCTTATTCAGTCTGGACTATATACAGTCATAAGGAAGAGAAAGTATGTGGGTTATGGGTAATGATGAGGCCTAAAAAATAAAAATAAAAAACCTTTAACGACCAGGCATTTAGAGACTTGGCAGACGCAGCGGTTTAATAGCCAGATCTTTATTTTTTAACCACTTCCCTCCGATGCCCTTTTTCATTTACGTTTCCATTTTTTGCTCCATTTAACTTTCTGCTTTTCCATGTGTGGAGCGAGGGCTTGTTTTCTGCTTACTTCCTAGTGCCAGTATTTAATTTTTCATGCCACGTACTGGGAAGCAGGAAAAAAAAATTCCAGATGCAGTGAGATGGAGGATAAAACTCTTATGCAGCACTTTCCTGCGAGCTCTGTTTTTACAGCTTCAAATAGGTTTTAAAAAAATAAATGTACAAAAGTAAATCTCTTAATTTTTCCATATTCTGCTAATAACTTTTTCATACTTCGGTGCATGAACCTGCGTAAGGGGTTATTTTTTTGCGGGACATGACGTTTTTATTGCTACCATTTTGTACAAATTTTTGATCAATTTTTCTATAAATTTTTTTTTATGTTTTGCAAAATGACAAAAAAAGTGCAGTTTCAGACATTCGGACGCTATTTTGCGTTATGGGGTCCCCCCCCCCCAGGGAATAACTGTTTTTATAGATTGATAGATTTTGGGATGCAGTGATACCTAACATGTTTATGAAAGGGAGGAGATTTGACCTTTCAGGTTTTATTTTTTTAACTGTATTTCTAGACTTTTAGACTCCCTAGGGTACTTTAGCCCTAGGGGGTCTGATCACTTATGCAAGATTATGCAACACTAGAGTATATTATAAATTCACTGGATCTGTAAAAGACCGTCCTGGCAGTAGGCTGCTCTACAGATCCTGCTTTAATTGTCACTGAACCTCGTGTCAGGGTCGTGGTCACTATAGCAACCAGCCGATGCCTACCGAAGACATCAGTGGGCAAAGGGGGCAGGGCGCCAGCTGGATCTAAGATAGTGGTACCCATAAGGCGCTTTCAATTAAGTGTTGACATTGAAGTCAACACCCACGATCGGAGCAGTGTAATGCAGCCAACAGCACATGAACTCACATGTCGTTAAGGGGTTAATATTTATTTCTGGTTTTATTTGGGGTCAAAGTTTAAAAAGGCTTTTTGTTAGCTATAGTAATTTTTTTTTCCCAAATGAACTCAAAATTAATATGAATTCCTTCATGTGCGGCAGTCATTTCAATATTTTATATATATATAGCATTGGGTAATTTTTTACAAATTTTTTGGGAAATATGAATTTGTATTTATATATGATGTCAGTTGGAGGAACAGGAGAAACTATATCGATGCTGAAATACATTGCTGCAGACTCAGTACATGCACCCCCTGTCATCTGAAGATGGGGAATAGGCTACCAAAAACGAAGTTCAATGAAAAAATTAGATACAGGGCCCCTGGCTTGATACCCCAGGCTGAGCTCCTCTAACCCTTATTAGAGACAGAATCATTAGTGGTGATGTAAGATGATTGTCACCATCCTACTAAAACATGGCAGATAACGTAGATACAGATCTAGGACTCTCTTATTGATGCTATACCATTACTGTTTGCTCTATACCAGGTGGCGAACCTATGGCACGGATGCCAGAGGTGGCACTCGCAGCACTCTCTGTGGGCACCCAGGCTATCCCTCCAGCAGAGTTTCCAGACAGGACTCTGGAAACCTCCTCCTGCAGACCCTGGCCACCCAGGTTGTGCAGTTTTTGAAGCTACACATCCTTAGCTGTCTATAACTACAGGAGGAGCAGGGAGGTGCAGACAAGGCTGTGTTATTACTGGAGCTCCTGCTATGGGCCCCGCAATTGTTCCTTTACAGGGGACCCTGGAAGGAATCTACAATGATAATCTGAATTCCTCCTCTTTCTTTCAACTGCAATGGTGTCCTCAGGACCCAGATACAATTAAAAGCAGTGACAAAACAGGTAGAAACATGTTCCTGCTTACATTGCCCAGTTGGCACTTTGCATTTAAATAAGTGGGTTTGGTTGTAATTTGGGCACTTGGTCTAGCCATCACTGCTCTTTACTTATGTATATCGGTATTTGACCTAATGTATATTATGTAATGTATGAAACCTACAAGGTTTATGGCTACATTCACACTGCCATATGGTAGCACAGGGGTGGTGAACCTATGGCACTGGTGCCAGAGGCAGCACTCGGAGCCCTCTCTGTGGGCACCCAGGCCATCGCCCCAGCATGAAGTTCACCAGACAGGACTCAAAGAATCTTCCTACAATGATAGATGAATTTTCCCTCTTCCTTTCAACTGCGTTGGTGTCTTTAGGAGGCTGAACGATTGAAAGTTGTCATTGAACAAGGAGAAATACATTACTGCTTAAATTGCTGCGCTGGCCTTTTGCAATAAATAAGTGGCTTTAGGTTAAAGTTTGGGCACTTGGGCTCTAAAAGGATCGCCATCACTGTCGTAGCACGTCGGGCACACAGTGGCACCAGGGAGAGGAGGATGGGCAGCAGAGCTTCTAACACAGTCTGAAAACTTTTGGAACTTTCACCTAATGATAAATTCCTTGTCGAGTGTAAAAATGAAGTACACCCATACGAGGGTAAGTAGCATGCAGGTGCGGCTATTCTATAATTGTTTATCAGTTAGTGTGACCACTTCTATAATGCAGAAGTTTTGCATTTTACTAAACTGGAGCATTCAGCCACAAGTGAACACAATGCCAAGGACAGTAATAGCTGCTCAGCTCCTGGCACTTTGCAGGTTGCTCATTCTGTCACATTAACTTTTAATTAGTTGCAATACAGAAAGAGCACTTCACTAATGCAATCAACTTGCAGAAAAATGAATATTGTACCAAATTGGTATCAGCTTCTAAAAGGAAAATTACACTAACGCTCTCCCAAAAATCTTAAACTAAATCAATGAATGCGTCAAATAGTTGGCCTGGAGTCGAAGAAATACCATAAACACTAAGGCCGGTTCCACACTTGCGAGTATGATGCGATAAACTCGCATCACAATCGCAACGCATACTGCTCGGATTGCACGGCCCGAACACTGCACACCGGGAGTGGCCTCAGCATGTCAGGTCAGCTGACTCCCGGTGTGCAGTGTTCGGGCCGTGCAATCCGAGCAGTATGCGTTGCGATTGTGATGAGAGTCTGGCTATATACTGCAGGGGCCGCAGGCCATATACCGGGGGTGCAGGGGCTGGCAGGCCATAATCTGGGGGGGCAGGCGCAATGAGCTCACAGACTTTGATCTTTATATGGTTTGAAACTTGGTTACATCCATTTCACTTACAGTTACTTGTACAACTAAAATATAAAGATATGTAACACTTAAGAAAAAAAAACAAAAAAAAAAAAAAGATGCGATGAAAAATGCATTTATTAAAATTTTGTCACAGCAGGTACCACACCAATCTCGCCAAACACGTCGCCACGTCAGTCACACAAAATGGTTGTTGCTTCTTCTTTAAAAGAAAAAAAAAAAAGCGAAAGAGTTTTTGAAAAAAGCCCTTTATTTCAACTAAACCTGGAAAACAAAGTTGAAGAAGGTTGGGTTAACGGGTGAGTATATCTGAGGAGTTACAGGTCTAGCGGAGAGGGGCACCTGCTGAATCCTACTGGACACATACTGTACATACCGAGGAGGGCGCCAAATATCGGCTCACACTTTTAGGATTTACCAGGGGCTTATCAAATCACAAAATATATACAAATAGTCCGAGTCTTCTTGCCTTCTCCTTGTAGATGTCCTCATGACGTGGAAACCTGGATCCTAAAGTAATTGAAATTTCCTGCTTCCTAAAAACTGGCCCTGCATCGGTTAATTTACACCAAAATAAGAAGGGAATATAAATGAAGACACTAACCGGCTATAAAAACCAGTAGCAACGAAACACTCTGTGTGGTCACGAGGGACAATGATGAACATCCATCCATTGTGACATCCCTGTTGTTGGGTCATGCACTTAGATGAATAATGAGAGAAAATCCTACAACCTCAAGAAGGGTCGAGAGAATAATAGAAACAAGAACAATCCGATGCCACAAAGGAGATTTAATAAGTATGTGTCTTACCTAGAGACTGGAGGATCTGATAGTTCTCCACCATCACCTCCCTATAGAGGGTTTTTTCATCATCATTTAAACAGTCCCACTCCTCTTTGGAGAAGTAAATCGCAACATCCTCAAATGCAGAGTGTACCTGGAAAAGGAAAGGTTTCTGATGAAGGGGATTGCCTTCATGGACAACAGAAAACTGGTGAGAATGAAGGTCACTGCCCGGGACAAGGGACTTACCGCTTTGTGGGTTCTTCAAAACTAGCATAAAAGTAGCAACATGTGTATCACTGCGATGACGGCCACAACGAGGACTTACTGAATGTGGGGGTTATGCTGGAGGCCAAACATGGGGATAGTTATGTAAGTGACAAAACTTTGGACTGCACTATGGTTCAATAAAAACACTTTCCCTGGGTTAACAGTCCGGTACCAATCACAAATCACTGTAGACATGCGAGACCGCAGCCCAAAAATGGACAAAAGCCAACAAATTATAAGGCTGTTCTTCATGACTGGAGCTGTGATCATTGGGCCTGCAACTATTAATATCAAAGGAAATCAACCAGTAGGCAAAAATAAAAAAACACTACAGATACTCACCTACGCTTCTCTTCATTTTGATCCCAGTGCTTCTAACGACGGGATCACCTAGAAGAGAAACTTATAGTTAGCAGGCCGGAGCATAGGGACAAGATGTCCGGCACTCTGGGCTGCTAATAATGCACGCCTCCTGCGTGATAGATGCCTCCCTCGCCAATGTTGGAGATGACATCAAGTGGGGGGTTCATAATTAGCAGCCCAGAGTCCTCATCCCCGCGCTCCAGCCTGCTAATGATAAGCATCTTTTCCAGGTGATCCCAGCGTGTCAAGATTAGCAGATAAGAGCTGGGATCAAGATGCAGAGGAGCGCAGGTGAGCATCTGTAGGGTTTTTAAAATTTTCCTACTGGTTCCCGTCTACTGTTGTGTCGGGGGAGGAGGGTTGGCGGCTAGTCTGCTACCTTACTGCTGGACCATCAATGTACTATTGTGTGCGATGTCTGTATATAGTGGAAATATGCCCCGTCCACAGAATGATTCATACTTACATACAATCTGTATGGGTCCATTCTTGTTAGACTTGTTGGGGTATTGTTGGGAAAGGACGTAGGGGGTGGGACCAGTTATACTCTGGGGGGATAGCGAGTGGATTTTGAGTCGATGGATGATTGTGGCTGGTATGTGTTTCTAGAATGATTCTAAGTAGATTGCTATGAATGGGTCAGTAGATCGTTGGAATATGAGGACAGGTCTGTTGATCCAGAAGTGCAGTATATATGTCTATTGTTCAAAATCAGGTCTCTCTCAATCTGGTAGGTTGTCACAATTGTATATTCTACATATCGTACACCAATCATATTGTATCATACTTCTTCATGATATAGGAATTCAACCAATGATAAATGTCTGTAGTGCGGATCGTCTCTTATGCTGTGGTCCTGCCCTAAATTTTGGTCTGGGGTCCCTGACTTCCTGGATGAGGTGTACCTAGAGATACACCACTCTGTGCATTGGGTTGTGTGGAGGAGGTGCAGCTGAATACGTGCGGTAAACTGGCTGCGGGTCGTCTTCTGTAGGTGGTGAGGAAGACAAGTGCGAGTCGCTGGATCCAACCTGTGTCACCAACTAAGGCGTCTTCTACACTCGCGTTGCAGATCACATCAGAGTCTGATCAGGGGGCGATCAGGGTTTGGTCAGTGACTGACATTTTCGACCAGAGATCAATCAGTTTTCAGTCAGAGTTTGTTCAGTGTCTCAGTTTTTCATGCGCGTTTTCAATGCATTTTCAATGCGTTTTTCATGTGAAGATAACGCACGTGATAAGGACTCAGGACTGAGCTCTGTCTTTTCTATGGCAATGGAGGCGGGAAAAACGCATTGCACTTGCCTGTGTCTCGCAGTTCGATGCGTATTTGATGCGTCTCCATAGACTTGTATGGTGCGTTTTTCACACGCGTGACTTGCAAAAGTAGAACATGCGGAGATTTAAACGTGCGTTAAAAAAATTGTGCATGTGTGCGGGAAAAAAAATGCAAGTCTGAAAAATCCCATTGATTACAATGCGTCAGAGTGCAATGCAAGTTCTGCACATTAAAAGCACGAGCAGAACACACGCATGAAAAACCAAGTGTGGAAGAGGTCCAAGTCAGAGTTCCTTGCTTAACTCCTTAAAGACTTGGCCCTTTTTCCGTTTTAATTTTTCACAGCTCTCTGGAGGTTACTATAGCCCCAGGCTGCAATGATCAGCTGTAAGGTGTCTGTAATGAAGCTTTATTCATAATCCTTGGTCCCATTACAGCAAAAAATTTTTGAAAATCCAATTGTCACTGGGACAAAAAATTTTTTGTCTGGATCTACAATTATAAAATATAGTTTCAACTTACATACAAATTCAACTTAAGAACAAAACTATGGACCCCATCGTCAATAACCCGGGGAACTGCCTGTTTTGAGCGCTGGGGCATTGATGCTATATCTAAAACTGTCTGGGATCTGCAGACAAGACTCGTTTTAGGATTAGATGAATATAACACGCTACTATAGGCCAGAACAGGGGGGAGGGGGGAATAGCTCTGAGCGGGGGCTATGTTTGTGTTATATACAGAGCAATATGATTTTTTTTTAAAAACACCCATCTATTGCACATGGAAGCAGTAAAAAAAAATCATATAAATAAAAAAAATACACAAGGTGAAGAAAGTCTAAAGTCAAGCCCGATCTGCAGAAGGTCAAAATCCATTTCATAAATTCCATAGGTGAACGAAACTCCGATGCTTGTCGCCTGGAAAGGCTTTGAAATAAAGTGTTACACAATTGTGAAATATGGGATGAGCGAAATGTAACTTATCTGATTAAAAGTTGAAGGGTTGAAGGAAATTATCACAATCCTTCATGATAAGCTAGGGGTATGTATGTACTCAGATCCAGGCTCCGGGACTGTGGGAATCTTTTAAAATAATAATGAGTCTTAAGGGCTCTGGGGGGCATTATTAGAGCCCTTCCATGCAGTTACAGTGTACAGGAGAACTTTTCACTCCCACTCTGTGAGGGGAAGTGGTGAGGGAGCAGAAGGGAAGGGAGACAGTGTAACAGCCTGTGAAGCTGCAGCATGAAGGGGCTCTGGTAACATCACCAGAGCCTTCAGGGTCATTAGTACAATTATTACAGTGGATTTTATAAGGTCGGAGGCCATGGATAACAAATATAAGCAGATTAGCACTGTCGCGGTGCCTGGATCTATGGGTAAGTGTCCCTGGTTCATTACAATCACAATGGATCACATGTGATTTGTTTCTTAGAGTGAGATACTGCTGAGGTGTCTATATCAGGTCTTCTCAGATGAAGTTGCTCTGCTTGTATTTTTGTGCAGTGTCCATTCTCACTTACCTCTCCGTTCAGATGATAAACCCTGGAGGAGCAGTTATGGGATGTCTCCACTGTATCCGTGCGTTTCATCTTCTCTACGTGAGCTCATTGGTTTTTCCAATGACACGGATACATTCTAGCTGTCGGGGGGACTGTGGGGTCTCATGTCTGCCGTGTCCATTGCACTGCGGGAGGAAAGGCTTTATCTTAGCATAAGCAATGCAGCTGGACACACACGAAACGCTCCATTATTACTGCACCGGAGGACGGCCCCGGCATCTCCCGCCTGATGAGATGAGATTCTCATCTTTACAATGACACCTTAAGTGTGTATCTAGCAGCTATAGACCCCAAAACACCTCATATACCCCTGCCTGAGGGGGCTGGGGATTTAATTTAAAACCTGCTGACAGGTTCCCTTTAGAGAGGTTCTCCAGGGACAAGTTATGCCCCATCCACAGGACAGGTTCAGTGATGGGACCCCCACGGACCACGATAACAGGGCGCGTTGTACCCGAGATGAACAGAGCAGTCATTAGTGCATGCGCTGGCTGCTCTATACATCTCTATTGCACTGGATGAGCCATCTTGGTTATAGAGATGAATACAGCAGCAGGGAGAATCTATCTGTTCATCTTGGGTACAACAAACTCTTTTCCCATGATCTGTGGGGTCCCATCACTGAGACCCCCACCGATCAGCAAGTACGCTGCTGTCCTGTGGATAGGGTCCAACTTGTTGTCACTGGAAAACCCCTTTAAGCTAAAAAAAAAAATTATATATAAACAAAAATGTATACACACATCTCTATATACACCCTGCATGTATATATACACACACACACACATCCTGCATGTATATACACACACACCTATATATACACACATCCTGCATGTATATACACACACACCTATCTTTCCATCCACCCTGCATGTATATACACACACACACCTATATATACACCCTGCATGTATACACACACACACACACCTATATATACACCCTGCATGTATATATACACACACACACACCTATATATACACCCTGCATGTATACACACACCTATATATACACCCTGCATGTATATATACACACACACCTATATATACACATCCTGCATGTATACACACACACACACCTATATATACACATCCTGCATGTATACACACACACACACACACCTATATATACACATCCTGCATGTATACACACACACCTATATATACACATCCTGCATGTATACACACACACACACACCTATATATACACATCCTGCATGTATACACACACACCTATATATACACATCCTGCATGTATACACACACACACACACCTATATATACACATCCTGCATGTATACACACACACCTATATATACACATCCTGCATGTATACACACACACCTATATATACACATCCTGCATGTATACACACACACCTATATATACACATCCTGCATGTATACACACACACCTATATATACACATCCTGCATGTATACACACACACCTATATATACACATCCTGCATGTATACACACACCTATATATACACATCCTGCATGTATACACACACACCTATATATACACATCCTGCATGTATACACACACACACACCTATATATACACATCCAGCATGTATACACACACACACACACCTATATATACACATCCTGCATGTATACACAAACCTATATATACACCCTGCATGTATACACACACCTATCTATCCATCCATCCTGCATGTATACACACACACACATACATACCTATATATGCACCCTGCATGTATACACACACACCTATATATACACATCCTGCATGTATACACACACACACACACCTATATATACACATCCTGCATGTATACACACACACACCCCTATATATACACATCCTGCATGTATACACACACCTATATATACACCCTGCATGTATACACACACCTATATATACACCCTGCATGTATACACACACCTATCTATCCATCCATCCTGCATGTATATACACACACACACCTATCTATACACCCTGCATGTATACACACACCTATCTATCCATCCATCCTGCATGTATACACACACACCTATATATGCACCCTGCATGTATACACACACCTATATATACACCCTGCATGTATACACACACACACCTATATATACACATCCTGCATGTATACACACACACACCTATATATACACATCCTGCATGTATACACACACATCCTGCATGTATACACACACACACACACACCTATATATACACATCCTGCATGTATACACACACACCTATATATACACATCCTGCATGTATACACACACACACACACCTATATATACACATCCTGCATGTATACACACACACACACACACACCTATATATACACACCCCTATCTATCCATCCATCCTGCATGTATATACACACACACACCTATCTATACACCCTGCATGTATACACACACCTATCTATCCATCCATCCTGCATGTATACACACACACACACACATACCTATATATGCACCCTGCATGTATACACACACCTATATATACACCCTGCATGTATACACACACACACCTATATATACACCCTGCATGTATACACACACACACACACCTATATATACACATCCTGCATGTATACACACACATCCTGCATGTATACACACACACACACACACACCTATATATACACATCCTGCATGTATACACACACACCTATATATACACATCCTGCATGTATACACACACACACACACACCTATATATACACATCCTGCATGTATACACACACACACACACACACACACACCTATATATACACATCCTGTATGTATACACACACACACACCTATATATACACATCCTGCATGTATACACACACACACACCTATATATACACATCCTGCATGTATACACACACACACACACACACACACACACCTATATATACACATCCTGCATGTATACACACACACACACACCTATATATACACATCCTGCATGTATACACACACACACACACCTATATATACACATCCTGCATGTATACACACACACACACACACCTATATATACACATCCTGCATGTATACACACACACCTATATATACACATCCTGCATGTATACACACACACACACACACACCTATATATACACATCCTGCATGTATACACACACACACACCTATATATACACATCCTGCATGTATACACACACACCTATATATACACATCCTGCATGTATACACACACACACACACACACCTATATATACACATCCTGCATGTATACACACACACACCTATATATACACATCCTGCATGTATACACACACACACCTATATATACACATCCTGCATGTATACACACACACACACCTATATATACACATCCTGCATGTATACACACACACACACCTATATATACACATCCTGCATGTATACACACACACACACACCTATATATACACATCCTGCATGTATACACACACACACACACACACCTATATATACACATCCTGCATGTATACACACACACACACACACCTATATATACACATCCTGCATGTATACACACACACACACACACACACACCTATATATACACATCCTGCATGTATACACACACACACACACACACACCTATATATACACATCCTGCATGTATACACACACACACACACACACACCTATATATACACATCCTGCATGTATACACACACACACACACACACACACACACCTATATATACACATCCTGCATGTATACACACACACACACACCTATATATACACATCCTGCATGTATACACACACACACACACCTATATATACACATCCTGCATGTATACACACACACACACACACCTATATATACACATCCTGCATGTATACACACACACCTATATATACACATCCTGCATGTATACACACACACACACACACACCTATATATACACATCCTGCATGTATACACACACACACACCTATATATACACATCCTGCATGTATACACACACACCTATATATACACATCCTGCATGTATACACACACACACACACACACCTATATATACACATCCTGCATGTATACACACACACACCTATATATACACATCCTGCATGTATACACACACACACCTATATATACACATCCTGCATGTATACACACACACACACCTATATATACACATCCTGCATGTATACACACACACACACCTATATATACACATCCTGCATGTATACACACACACACACCTATATATACACATCCTGCATGTATACACACACACACACACCTATATATACACATCCTGCATGTATACACACACACACACACACACCTATATATACACATCCTGCATGTATACACACACACACACACACCTATATATACACATCCTGCATGTATACACACACACACACACACACACACCTATATATACACATCCTGCATGTATACACACACACACACACACACACCTATATATACACATCCTGCATGTATACACACACACACCTATATATACACATCCTGCATGTATACACACACACACACACCTATATATACACATCCTGCATGTATACACACACACACACACACACCTATATATACACATCCTGCATGTATACACACACACACACCTATATATACACCCTGCATGTATACACACACACACACCTATATATACACCCTGCATGTATACACACACACACCTATATATACACCCTGCATGTATACACACACACACACCTATATATACACATCCTGCATGTATACACACACACACACACACCTATATATACACATCCTGCATGTATACACACACACACACACACACACACACACCTATATATACACATCCTGCCTGTATACACACACACACACACACACACCTATATATACACATCCTGCATGTATACACACACACACACCTATATATACACATCCTGCATGTATACACACACACACACACACCTATATATACACATCCTGCATGTATACACACACACACACCTATATATACACATCCTGCATGTATACACACACACACACACACACACACCTATATATACACATCCTGCATGTATACACACACACACACCTATATATACACCCTGCATGTATACACACACACACACACACCTATATATACACCCTGCATGTATACACACACACACCTATATATACACCCTGCATGTATACACACACACACACACCTATATATACACCCTGCATGTATACACACACACACCTATATATACACCCTGCATGTATACATACACACACACACACACCTATATATACACCCTGCATGTATACACACACACACCTATATATACACATCCTGCATGTATACACACACACACACACCTATATATACACATCCTGCATGTATACACACACACACACACCTATATATACACATCCTGCATGTATACACACACACACACACCTATATATACACATCCTGCATGTATACACACACACACACACACACACCTATATATACACATCCTGCATGTATACACACACACACACACCTATATATACACATCCTGCATGTATACACACACACACACCTATATATACACATCCTGCATGTATACACACACACACACACACACCTATATATACACATCCTGCATGTATACACACACACACACACACCCCTATATATACACATCCTGCATGTATACACACACACACACCCCTATATATACACATCCTGCATGTATACACACACACACACACCTATATATACACATCCTGCATGTATACACACACACACACACACACACACACACCTATATATACACATCCTGCATGTATACATACACACACCTATATATACACATCCTGCATGTATACACACACACACCTATATATACACATCCTGCATGTATACACACACACACACCTATATATACACATCCTGCATGTATACACACACACACACCTATATATACACATCCTGCATGTATACACACACACACACCTATATATACACATCCTGCATGTATACACACACACACACCTATATATACACATCCTGCATGTATACACACACACACACCTATATATACACATCCTGCATGTATACACACACACACACACACCTATATATACACATCCTGCATGTATACACACACACACACACACCTATATATACACATCCTGCATGTATACACACACACACACACACACACCTATATATACACATCCTGCATGTATACACACACACACACACCTATATATACACATCCTGCATGTATACACACACACACACACACACACACCTATATATACACATCCTGCATGTATACACACACACACACACACACACACCTATATATACACATCCTGCATGTATACACACACACACACCTATATATACACATCCTGCATGTATACACACACACACCTATATATACACATCCTGCATGTATACACACACACACACCTATATATACACATCCTGCATGTATACACACACACACCTATATATACACATCCTGCATGTATACACACACACACACACCTATATATACACATCCTGCATGTATACACACACACACACACACACACCTATATATACACATCCTGCATGTATACACACACACACACCTATATATACACCCTGCATGTATACACACACACACACCTATATATACACCCTGCATGTATACACACACACACCTATATATACACCCTGCATGTATACACACACACACACCTATATATACACATCCTGCATGTATACACACACACACACACACCTATATATACACATCCTGCATGTATACACACACACACACACACACCTATATATACACATCCTGCCTGTATACACACACACACACACACACACCTATATATACACATCCTGCATGTATACACACACACACACCTATATATACACATCCTGCATGTATACACACACACACACACACCTATATATACACATCCTGCATGTATACACACACACACCTATATATACACATCCTGCATGTATACACACACACACACCTATATATACACATCCTGCATGTATACACACACACACACCTATATATACACATCCTGCATGTATACACACACACACACACACACCTATATATACACATCCTGCATGTATACACACACACACACCTATATATACACCCTGCATGTATACACACACACACCTATATATACACCCTGCATGTATACACACACACACACACCTATATATACACCCTGCATGTATACACACACACACCTATATATACACATCCTGCATGTATACACACACACACACACCTATATATACACATCCTGCATGTATACACACACACACACACCTATATATACACATCCTGCATGTATACACACACACACACACCTATATATACACATCCTGCATGTATACACACACACACACACCTATATATACACATCCTGCATGTATACACACACACACACACACACACCTATATATACACATCCTGCATGTATACACACACACACACACCTATATATACACATCCTGCATGTATACACACACACACACACCTATATATACACATCCTGCATGTATACACACACACACACACCTATATATACACATCCTGCATGTATACACACACACACACACACCCCTATATATACACATCCTGCATGTATACACACACACACACCCCTATATATACACATCCTGCATGTATACACACACACACACACCTATATATACACATCCTGCATGTATACACACACACACACACACACACACACACACCTATATATACACATCCTGCATGTATACATACACACACCTATATATACACATCCTGCATGTATACACACACACACCTATATATACACATCCTGCATGTATACACACACACACACCTATATATACACATCCTGCATGTATACACACACACACACCTATATATACACATCCTGCATGTATACACACACACACACCTATATATACACATCCTGCATGTATACACACACACACACCTATATATACACATCCTGCATGTATACACACACACACACACACCTATATATACACATCCTGCATGTATACACACACACACACACACCTATATATACACATCCTGCATGTATACACACACACACACACCTATATATACACATCCTGCATGTATACACACACACACACACACCTATATATACACATCCTGCATGTATACACACACACACACACACCTATATATACACATCCTGCATGTATACACACACACACACACACACACACACCTATATATACACATCCTGCATGTATACACACACACACACACCCCTATATATACACATCCTGCATGTATACACACACACACACACCTATATATACACATCCTGCATGTATACACACACACACCTATATATACACCCTGCATGTATACACACACACACCTCTATATATACACCCTGCATGTATACACACACACACACCTATATATATACACCCTGCATGTATACACACACACACACAACCTATATATACACACCCTGCATGTATACACACACCCCTATATATAAACACACCCTGCATGTATACACACCTATATATACACCCTGCATGTATACACACACCCCTATATATATATACACACCCTGCATGTATACACACACCTATATATAGACCCTGCATGTATATACACACACCTATATATATATATACACCCTGCATGTATACACACACACACCTATATATACACCCTGCATGTATATAGGTGTATATATAGGAGTCTCTCCCGGCATGCACCGCTCCTGTCAGGTAAGTCTCCTCTCTCTGTGTAGGTGTAGGCCCCGCAGGTCGCGGCTTGTATTGTACTGACAGGGTCCCGGGGCCTCCACACCCGCACATACCTGCCTGAGTGCGGCCCGGTCCCGCTCCCGGTCCCCGCCATCTCCTCCCTCCCGAAAGACGCGGAGGCGGCAGTGCGCATGCGCGAAGGACCACACAGTGAGCGCGCTGCGTACCGCTCACGGTCCTGGCGGTTACCTGGGCAACCGGGGATGCTTTATGGCCTGACGTGTAACGGCGGGAGCGGCCATTGTACCGGGAAGCGATGCGCTGCCTCCTCACCGGTCATAGCGGGATTCAAGTCACCTCCAGCAGAGAGAAACCAGAGGAGATCATGTGACATCCCCCCCCCCCAGACTAATTACCCCCTGCCCCCCCCCAGACCCACTCATCTTAGTACCCCCTGCCCCCCCCCAGACACACTCATCATCTTATTACCCCCTGCCCCCCCAGACACACTCATCATCTTATTACCCCCCCCCCAGACACACTCATCATCTTATTACCCCCCAACATACTCATCATCTTATTACCCCCCAACATACTCATCATCTTATTACCCCCCCCCAGACACACTCATCATCTTAGTACCCCCCCCAGACACACTCATCTTATTACCCCCCAACATACTCATCTTATTACCCTCCCCCAGACACTCATCATCTTATTACCCCCCCCAGACACACTCATCATCTTATTACCCCCCCAGACACTCATCATCTTATTACCCCCCCCAGACACACTCATCATCTTATTACCCCCCCCCCCAGACACACTCATCATCTTATTACCCCCCCAGACACACTCATCATCTTATTACCCCCCCCAGACACACTCATCATCTTATTACCCCCCCCCCAGACACACTCATCATCTTATTACCCCCCCAGACACTCATCATCTTATTACCCCCCCCAGACACACTCATCATCTTATTACCCCCCCCCCCAGACACACTCATCATCTTATTACCCCCCAACATACTCATCTTATTAACCTCCCCCAGACACACTCATCTTATTACCCCCCCCCCCAGACACACTCATCATCTTATTACCCCCCCCCCCCCAGACACACTCATCATCTTATTACCCCCCCAGACACACTCATCATCTTATTACCCCCCCCCCCAGACACACTCATCATCTTATTACCCCCCCCCCCCAGACACACTCATCATCTTATTAACCCCCCCCAGACACACTCATCATCTTATTACCCCCCCCCAGACACACTCATCATCTTATTACCCCCCCAGACACACTCATCATCTTATTACCCCCCCCAGACACACTCATCATCTTATTACCCCCCCCAGACACACTCATCATCTTATTACCCCCCCATACATACTCATCATCTTATTACCCCCCCCCCCAGACACACTCATCATCTTATTACCCCCCCCAGACACACTCATCATCTTATTACCCCCCCCAGACACACTCATCATCTTATTACCCCCCCCAGACACACTCATCATCTTATTACCCCCCCAGACACACTCATCATCTTATTACCCCCCCCAGACACACTCATCATCTTATTACCCCCCCAGACACACTCATCATCTTATTACCCCCCCCCAGACACACTCATCATCTTATTACCCCCCCCCAGACACACTCATCATCTTATTAACCCCCCCCAGACACACTCATCATCTTATTACCCCCCCCAGACACACTCATCATCTTATTACCCCCCCAGACACACTCATCATCTTATTACCCGCCCAGACACACTCATCATCTTATTACCCCTCCCCCAGACACACTCATCATCTTATTACCCCCCCCAGACAAACCTATCATCTTATTACCCCCCCCCCAGACACACTCATCATCTTATTACCCCCCCCCAGACACACTCATCATCTTATTACCCCCCCCAGACACACTCATCATCTTATTACCCCCCCCAGACACACTCATCATCTTATTACCCCCCCCCAGACACACTCATCATCTTATTACCCCCCCCAGACACACTCATCATCTTATTACCCCCCCCAGACACACTCATCATCTTATTACCCCCCCCAGACACACTCATCATCTTATTAACCCCCCCCCCCAGACACACTCATCATCTTATTACCCCCCCCAGACACACTCATCATCTTATTACCCCCCCCCAGACACACTCATCATCTTATTACCCCCCCAGACACACTCATCATCTTATTACCCCCCCCCAGACACACTCATCATCTTATTACCCCCCCCAGACACACTCATCATCTTATTACCCCCCCCAGACAAACCTATCATCTTATTACCCCCCCCCCAGACACACTCATCATCTTATTACCCCCCCCCAGACACACTCATCATCTTATCCCCCCCCCCAGACACACTCATCATCTTATTACCCCCCCCCCAGACACACTCATCATCTTATTACCCCCCCAGACACACTCATCATCTTATTACCCCCCCCCCAGACACACTCATCATCTTATTACCCCCCCAGACACACTCATCTTATTACCCCCCAACATACTCATCTTATTAACCTCCCCCAGACACACTCATCTTATTACCCCCCCCAGACACACTCATCATCTTATTACCCCCCCATACATACTCATCATCTTATTACCCCCCCCCAGACACACTCATCATCTTATTACCCCCCCAGACACACTCATCATCTTATTAACCCCCCCCAGACACACTCATCATCTTATTACCCCCCCCCAGACACACTCATCATCTTATTAACCCCCCCCAGACACACTCATCATCTTATTACCCCCCCCCCAGACACACTCATCATCTTATTACCCCCCCAGACACACTCATCATCTTATTACCCCCCCCAGACACACTCATCATCTTATTACCCCCCCCAGACACACTCATCATCTTATTACCCCCCCCCAGACACACTCATCATCTTATTACCCCCCCCAGACACACTCATCATCTTATTACCCCCCCCCCAGACACACTCATCATCTTATTACCCCCCAGACACACTCATCATCTTATTACCCCCCCCAGACACACTCATCATCTTATTACCCCCCCCCCCCAGACACACTCATCATCTTATTACCCCCCCAGACACACTCATCATCTTATTACCCCCCCCAGACACACTCATCATCTTATTACCCCCCAACATACTCATCTTATTAACCTCCCCCAGACACACTCATCTTATTACCCCCCCCCCCAGACACACTCATCATCTTATTACCCCCCCCAGACACACTCATCATCTTATTACCCCCCCCAGACACACTCATCATCTTATTACCCCCCCCCCGACACACTCATCATCTTATTACCCCCCCCAGACACACTCATCATCTTATTACCCCCCCAGACACACTCATCATCTTATTACCCCCCCAGACACACTCATCATCTTATTACCCCCCCCAGACACACTCATCATCTTATTACCCCCCCCAGACACACTCATCATCTTATTACCCCCCCCCAGACACACTCATCATCTTATTACCCCCCCCAGAGACACTCATCATCTTATTACCCCCCCAGAGACACTCATCATCTTATTACCCCCCCCAGACACACTCATCATCTTATTAACCCCCCCAGACACACTCATCATCTTATTACCCCCCCAGACACACTCATCATCTTATTAACCCCCCAGACACACTCATCATCTTATTACCCCCCCAGACACACTCATCATCTTATTACCCCCCCCCCAGACACACTCATCATCTTATTACCCCCCCAGACACACTCATCATCTTATTACCCCCCCCCAGACACACTCATCATCTTATTACCCCCCCCAGACACACTCATCATCTTATTACCCCCCCCAGACAAACCTATCATCTTATTACCCCCCCCCCCCCAGACACACTCATCATCTTATTACCCCCCCCAGACACACTCATCATCTTATTACCCCCCCCCCAGACACACTCATCATCTTATTACCCCCCCAGACACACTCATCATCTTATTACCCCCCCCCCCGACACACTCATCATCTTATTAACCCCCCCAGACACACTCATCATCTTATTAACCCCCCAGACACACTCATCATCTTATTACCCCCCCCAGACACACTCATCATCTTATTACCCCCCCCAGACACACTCATCATCTTATTACCCCCCCAGACACACTCATCATCTTATTACCCCCCCCCCCCGACACACTCATCATCTTATTAACCCCCCCAGACACACTCATCATCTTATTAACCCCCCCAGACACACTCATCATCTTATTAACCCCCCCAGACACACTCATCATCTTATTACTCCAGTTCTCCCAGACAAACCTATCATGTTATTACCCCACCGTAGACGCAGCGCTGCGTTCAGCTTCTGGCCAGACCATCCGTCCTGCATCTACAATCCTGTGAATAGGAACGGGCGGGCGCGGCCGGCCAGAAGCTGAAAGCAGCGATGAATCTGCGGCCATGTTTGTTTACATGGGGCACGGACCAGAGTGACAGCAGTGCGGGACACCCGGAGGGCGCGGTGAGGGAAGTACATGTTTATTTTTTTTAAGCAGCTCCTCCCGGCAACCTTTGTTTTTTGTAAAGTATCGGACAACCCCTTTAAGAGCAGTCTCCCATTATATGGAGTGGGCAGAGGAGCCTCCATGGGAGCAGGTCTGATGCATTGTGGGTAAAAGGAACTATACCAAGGTGCACTTTCTACATATCCTCTCACATTCAGTGACCTTGGACACGAAGGTCGATCCAGAATTAGTCGCTACAAAATGTCGCACTGGGTGACAGATGTTTGGGACTTCATGGGATCCTGCACTTCCTGTGCCCGTAATAAGCCTTCCGTCTGAAACCGACTGGTCTCTTGCTTCCGTTGCCGATACCCAGTCGCCGTTGGTCACACGTGGCTATGGACTTTGTCACGGACCTTCCTCTGGCAATACTGTCATCTGGGTGGTGACGGGACGGTTTTCTAAGATGTCGCATTTTGTTCCCCTTCAAGGTCTTCCGTCTGCTCCACGTCTTGCCGACTTGTTCTTTCAGCATATCTTTGGCTTCATGGTCTTCCTCAGCACATTGTGTCTGACCGTGGGGTTCAGTTTCTGTCCAAGTCCTGGCGATCCTTGTGCAATCAGTTGCAAGTGGCTTTGGACTTCTCCACTGCCTACCACCCTCAGTCAGTGGCGGGGGCCAACCAGACTCTGGGCTGCTATCTCCGCCATTTTGTCTCTGCTCGTCCGGATGATTTGTCCAGTCGCCATGGGCAGAGTTCTCCTTTAACTCTCTGGACTCTGAGCAGCCTCGCCCTTCCTCGCACTCCTTCCTCTGTCTGTTCCCTTGGATGTTCCTGTGGTGGAAGAAGCGGTGTTCTGTCTAGGAACAAACTCGCCAATCTCTACTTCAGGCATCTCCGCGAAACCAAAACCCAGGCCGACAAGAGACGGAGGAGATCCTTGACATGAAGACGGTAAGGGGGAAGCGGTTCTTGGTTCACTGGAAGGGGTTCAAGCCGGAAGAGAGGTCTTGGAAGCCAGAGGACAAAATCCTGGACCAAGATCTCCTGCAGAGATTCTACCAACCCAGAAAGAGAGGAAGGCCGAAGGGGGGGGGGGGGGAGATTATGGGTGGTCCTCCAACCCGAGTGGCGATATGGGTCGCGGGCTCACCCATGCTCCTCTGCCCCCGCAGCTCACCAGTCCCGGCTCCTGTTGGCTGTGCGCCATGCACCAGGAAGAAGGTGAACTCCGGGGACCTGAGCGAGGAAGTGACACATGCAGGATATCGGGTGCAGGATCTTAGTGACTCCCCGCACAGCGCATTATACACGGACAATGCACTTACATGCACCAGGAAGAAGAAGGTGAACTCCAGGGACCTGAGCGGGGAAGCGACACATGCAGGATATCGGACGCACGATCTTAGTGACTCCCCGCACAGAGCATTATACACGGACAATGTACTTACATGCACCAGGAAGAAGAAGGTGAACTCCAGGGACCTGAGCGGGGAAGCGACACATGCAGGATATCAGGCGCACGATCTTGGTGAATCGCGCCGGACTTCATCTTCGTCGGACAGTCAGAATCGGGGATCGCGACAGGTGAATGTTCCCCATTGTGTTAAGGTAAATCTCTCCAGAGAAGCGCAGTGTAAACGCCACCTGTGACCACGCCCTCAGGGATCCTTAGTTCTGCCATTTATCCGACCCAATAAACAACCTACTGGCTGTCCATATGTGTGAAAACGGCAAAAATTTTAAATAAAATTCCCGCTTTTTTCTCCAAATCAAAAGTTCATAAATAAATAACAATGACACAGATTCATGTGTTGACAATTCCACTCTAAGTAACCTGGGGGCGGCGGCATCACAGTTTTGGAGAAGCAGCAGCAATGCTCCACCACTTTGCAAACCTAACAAAGGTCATTTTATTTTAATTACAGAATCTCGTACATAAAAATACACAACTCCCTCCCTCCGCCCCGACTACTCCCTCATTGCCTTCAGTGGACTGGGACATGAATATACAAATTCCCCATGAGGAAGCGCATTCGTACTGCGTTCATTCTGGTGACGGTAGGAACAGACGTCGTTACTCCTGAGCGCAGCACGGCCGCATTCACAAGACAAACCGCAAGCAGAACTACATCTCCCGAGATGCCGCGGGCGACTTCCGGCCAGCTCCCGCGCATGCGCACTACTGCAAGGCACTGCGATCCTTTACGAGGACCGAGACCTGGGGACAGCGGAGCGGATGTGAGTGCTCCTCCTCCCGTCATCCCCCGCATCACTTATACCCGGAGAACTACAACTCCCAGCATGCCGTGCGCACACTGCAAGAGCCGCCAATACACTGACAACAGCATCCTATATGTCACATCATTCATCATCCCTATTATATACAATATATATCTCCTATTATATACTATATACACCGCCCTCATCCCCTCCCTGTATACTATATATATATACACCGCCCTCATCTCCTCCCTGTATACTATATATATATACACACAGCCCTCATCCCCTCCCTGTATACTATATATATACACACAGCCCTCATCCCCTCCCTGTATACTATATATATATACACACCGCCCTCATCCCCTCCCTGTATACTATACATATACACACACACCGCCCTCATCCCCTCCCTGTATACTATATATATACACACCGCCCTCATCCCCTCCCTGTATACTATATATATACACACAGCCCTCATCCCCTCCCTGTATACTATATATATATACACACCGCCCTCATCCCCTCCCTGTATACTATATATATATATACACACCGCCCTCATCCCCTCCCTGTATACTATATATATATATACACAGCCCTCATCCCCTCCCTGTATACTATATATATATACACACCGCCCTCATCCCCTCCCTGTATACTATATATATATACACCGCCCTCATCTCCTCCCTGTATACTATATATATATACACACAGCCCTCATCCCCTCCCTGTATACTATATATATACACACAGCCCTCATCCCCTCCCTGTATACTATATATATATACACACCGCCCTCATCCCCTCCCTGTATACTATATATATACACACCGCCCTCATCCCCTCCCTGTATACTATATATATACACACCGCCCTCATCCCCTCCCTGTATACTATATATATACACACCGCCCTCATCCCCTCCCTGTATACTATATATATACACACAGCCCTCATCCCCTCCCTGTATACTATATATATATACACACCGCCCTCATCCCCTCCCTGTATACTATATATATATACACAGCCCTCATCCCCTCCCTGTATACTATATATATACACACCGCTCTCATCTCCTCCCTGTATACTATATATATACACACCGCCCTCATCCCCTCCCTGTATACTATATATATATATATACACACCGCTCTCATCTCCTCCCTGTATACTATATATATATATACACACCGCCCTCATCCCCTCCCTGTATACTATATATATATATACACACCGCCCTCATCCCCTCCCTGTATACTATATATATATATACACACCGCCCTCATCCCCTCCCTGTATACTATATATATATATACACACCGCCCTCATCCCCTCCCTGTATACTATATATATATATACACACCGCTCTCATCTCCTCCCTGTATACTATATATATATATACACACCGCCCTCATCCCCTCCCTGTATACTATATATATACACACCGCCCTCATCCCCTCCCTGTATACTAAATATATACACACCGCCCTCATCCCCTCCCTGTATACTATATATATATATACACACCGCTCTCATCTCCTCCCTGTATACTATATATATATATACACACCGCCCTCATCCCCTCCCTGTATACAATATATATACACACCGCCCTCATCCCCTCCCTGTATACTAAATATATACACACCGCCCTCATCCCCTCCCTGTATACTATATATATATATACACACCGCCCTCATCCCCTCCCTGTATACTATATATATATATACACACCGCCCTCATCCCCTCCCTGTATACAATATATATATACACACCGCCCTCATCCCCTCCCTGTATACTATATATATACACACCGCCCTCATCTCCTCCCTGTATACTATATATATACACAGCCCTCATCCCCTCCCTGTATACTATATATATATACACAGCCCTCATCCCCTCCCTGTATACTATATATATACACACCGCCCTCATCCCCTCCCTGTATACTATATATATACACACACCGCCCTCATCCCCTCCCTGTATACTATATATATATATACACCGCCCTCATCCCCTCCCTGTATACTATATATATATACACACCGCCCTCATCCCCTCCCTGTATACTATATATATATACACCGCCCTCATCCCCTCCCTGTATACTATATATATATACACCGCCCTCATCCCCTCCCTGTATACTATATATATATACACAGCCCTCATCCCCTCCCTGTATACTATATATATATACACCGCCCTCATCCCCTCCCTGTATACTATATATATACACACCGCCCTCATCTCCTCCCTGTATACTATATATATACACACACCGCCCTCATCCCCTCCCTGTATACTATATATATACACACACACCGCCCTCATCCCCTCCCTGTATACTATATATATACACACCGCTCTCATCTCCTCCCTGTATACTATATATATACACACCGCCCTCATCCCCTCCCTGTATACTATATATATATATATACACACCGCTCTCATCTCCTCCCTGTATACTATATATATATATACACACCGCCCTCATCCCCTCCCTGTATACTATATATATATATACACACCGCCCTCATCCCCTCCCTGTATACTATATATATACACACCGCCCTCATCCCCTCCCTGTATACTATATATATATATACACACCGCCCTCATCCCCTCCCTGTATACAATATATATACACACCGCCCTCATCCCCTCCCTGTATACTATATATATACACACCGCCCTCATCCCCTCCCTGTATACTATATATATATATACACACCGCCCTCATCCCCTCCCTGTATACAATATATATATACACACCGCCCTCATCCCCTCCCTGTATACTATATATATACACCGCCCTCATCCCCTCCCTGTATACTATATATATACACAGCCCTCATCCCCTCCCTGTATACTATATATATATACACAGCCCTCATCCCCTCCCTGTATACTATATATATACACACCGCCCTCATCTCCTCCCTGTATACTATATATACACACCGCCCTCATCCCCTCCCTGTATACTATATATATATATACACACCGCCCTCATCCCCTCCCTGTATAATATATATATATACACACACACCGCCCTCATCCCCTCCCTGTATACTATATATATACACCGCCCTCATCCCCTCCCTGTATACTATATATATACACACACCGCCCTCATCCCCTCCCTGTATACTATATATATACACACTGCCCTCATCCCCTCCCTGTATACTATACATATACACACACACCGCCCTCATCCCCTCCCTGTATACTATATATATATACACACACTGCCCTCATCCCCTCCCTGTATACTATATATATACACACACTGCCCTCATCCCCTCCCTGTATACTATATATATATATACACACCGCCCTCATCCCCTCCCTGTATACTATATATATACACACACTGCCCTCATCCCCTCCCTGTATACTATATATATATACACACACCGCCCTCATCCCCTCCCTGTATACTATATATATACACACCGCCCTCATCCCCTCCCTGTATACTATATATATATACACCGCCCTCATCCCCTCCCTGTATACTATATATATGTACACCGCCCTCATCCCCTCCCTGTATACTATATATATACACACACCGCCCTCATCCCCTCCCTGTATACTATATATATACACACAGCCCTCATCCCCTCCCTGTATACTATATATATATACACACCGCCCTCATCCCCTCCCTGTATACTATATATATACACACCGCCCTCATCCCCTCCCTGTATACTATATATATACACCGCCCTCATCCCCTCCCTGTATACTATATATATACACACCGCCCTCATCCCCTCCCTGTATACTATATATATATACACACCGCCCTCATCTCCTCACTGTATACTATATATATACACACACTGCCCTCATCCCCTCCCTGTATACTATATATATATATACACACCGCTCTCATCTCCTCCCTGTATACTATATATATATATACACACTGCCCTCATCCCCTCCCTGTATACTATATATATACACACCGCCCTCATCTCCTCACTGTATACTATATATATACACACACCACCCTCATCCCCTCCCTGTATACTATATATATATACACACCGCCCTCATCTCCTCCCTGTATACTATATATATATACACACCGCCCTCATCCCCTCCCTCTATACTATATATATACACACACTGCCCTCATCCCCTCCCTGTATACTATATATATACACACACTGCCCTTATCCCCTCCCTGTATACTATATATATACACACACTGCCCTCATCCCCTCCCTGTATACTATATATATACACCGCCCTCATCCCCTCCCTGTATACTATATATATATACACCGCCCTCATCCCCTCCCTGTATACTATATATATACACCGCCCTCATCCCCTCCCTGTATACTATACATATACACACCGCTCTCATCTCCTCCCTGTATACTATATATATACACCGCCCTCATCCCCTCCCTGTATAATATATATATATACACACACACCGCCCTCATCCCCTCCCTGTATACTATATATATACACCGCCCTCATCCCCTCCCTGTATAATATATATATATACACACACACCGCCCTCATCCCCTCCCTGTATACTATATATATACACCGCCCTCATCCCCTCCCTGTATACTATACATATACACACACACCGCCCTCATCCCCTCCCTGTATACTATATATATATACACACACCGCCCTCATCCCCTCCCTGTATACTATATATATACACACACCGCCCTCATCCCCTCCCTGTATACTATATATATATATACACACCGCCCTCATCTCCTCCCTGTATACTATATATATATATATATACACACACCGCCCTCATCCCCTCCCTGTATACTATATATATACACACCGCCCTCATCCCCTCCCTGTATACTATATATATACACACCGCCCTCATCCCCTCCCTGTATACTATATATATATATACACCGCCCTCATCTCCTCACTGTATACTATATATATACACACCGCCCTCATCCCCTCCCTGTATACTATATATATACACACCGCCCTCATCCCCTCCCTGTATACTATATATATACACACCGCCCTCATCCCCTCCCTGTATACTATATATATATATACACCGCCCTCATCTCCTCACTGTATACTATATATATACACACCGCCCTCATCCCCTCCCTGTATACTATATATATACACCGCCCTCATCCCCTCCCTGTATACTATATATATACACCGCCCTCATCCCCTCCCTGTATACTATATATATACACACCGCCCTCATCCCCTCCCTGTATACTATATATATATACACACACACCCTCATCCCCTCCCTGTATACTATATATATATACACACCGCCCTCATCCCCTCCCTGTATACTATATATATATAAACACCGCCCTCATCCCCTCCCTGTATACTATATATATACACACAGCCCTCATCCCCTCCCTGTATACTATATATATATACACACCGCCCTCATCTCCTCCCTGTATACTATATATATACACACCGCCCTCATCTCCTCCCTGTATACTATATATATACACACCGCCCTCATCTCCTCCCTGTATACTATATATACACACCGCCCTCATCCCCTCCCTGTATACTATATATATACACACACCGCCCTCATCCCCTCCCTGTATACTATATATATACACACACCGCCCTCATCCCCTCCCTGTATACTATATATATACACACCACCCTCATCCCCTCCCTGTATACTATATATATACACACACTGCCCTCATCCCCTCCCTGTATACTATATATATACACACCGCCCTCATCCCCTCCCTGTATACTATATATATACACACACAGCCCTCATCCCCTCCCTCTATACTATACATATACACACACACCGCCCTCATCCCCTCCCTGTATACTATATATACTGCCATCATCACCTGGCCAATCACAGCCGTGAGCCGCTGCTCGGGGTGTTGGATTGCTGGACTGACTGTTCGGCCGGCAATACATCTGGTTCGCTGGCAGCCGAGCAGGAACATTGCGTTCGCTCATCTTTACTCCCATCATTCCCTGCGTCTGTATAATCAATACACATCCTTCCAATGTAACTACTCGCATCATCTCCTCCTCTCAGGATACATGTTATCCACACTCCAATCATCTCCCGCTATAATATATATCATTTTCTATACTATCATCTTTTATTGTTGATATTTTGTACGACTTCTTATCTTGGGATTTACATTCATGGAATATATTGCAGGTTTTCTGACCTCCACCACGATCCGTCATCATCCACGAGTATGGACAGTGAAGAGAGTCCTGTAAGGGCCACCATATTACAGGTCACTCTGGAGATCATCTACTTGTTGACAGGAGAGGTGAGGGGTCAAAGGAATTCTATATTTGTATTACTATTGGTTCACTTATGTCACATGACATTTATATAATGATACTTAGTCATGAATAGTTAATAGGTAGTTTTGCTTTAAGGGGTTATTGTATTTTGGAGCAATGTGTGGTGATCCAGGTGACATTACAACACAAGTGACTGTGGCATTTTTAGGGGCGCAGTGTGGAAATGTTATTCGTCAGATGGGTTATTAGTCACGTGACTTATATTTAGATTACTAAAACATCACTGTTAGGGTTGGGTAACACAAAGGACAGGGGATAGTGTGCCCTGCGCTCGCCCCAACCTCTGTCCCTTCCTATAGCCCCCCCACGCTAAACCCTGGGGCGACTACTTGAAGACTCAGAATACACAAGATAAGTGTGGGAAGGGAACAACACGAATAGACTGACAAACAAAAGAGAAGTAACCTAGCTGAAGTCACAACGAGAGGGAACGCCAAGAGCAAAATCAGTAAGCAAAAGGGTCAACATCAAAAACAACAATCACAATAATTCAGACACAGAGCAAGTTAAACCTGGAGCAAGCGATGAAGGGATCTCACACACTGGCCCAGGTGACTAGTGAGGCTGCAATTTATGCAGCCAGAACCTCCACCTCCAGAACCTGATTGGAGCTGGACAACTTCTGGGAGTCAACCCCTCATGGTGCAGAACAACAAGGCACAATCGCAGACATCATGCAGAGGTACCACAACTCCCAGCAGTCCAGAACACAACCCCTAAACAGCGCAAGGTCTTAGCAGCAGCTGCCCGAAGCGCGCGCCAGAGACTGCTGGTAGTGGATGAGAGGTGGAGTCTGCGCAGAGACGCGCAGGAGGTCGGAGAACGCTGCTAGCACCAGAAGCATCGGAGGAAGGTCCAGCGCCCTCCCCTGCTAACCTGACAATCTCATAGCATATAAGGTTGGAAAAAGACACAGTCCAACATCAAGTCCAACCTATAAGATTAACCCATTAAACCCCAGGCTCAGGGGCTGAGCTCGCTCCATATACAGCGGGTATTAACTGCACTATGCAGCTAACACCAACAGCTGACACACACAATCAGTGCTGGCAACCTCTTAAATACTGCTATCAAACGGGTCAGCACGAGCTTAGTGACTCCCCGCACAGCGCATTATACACGGACAATGCACATACATGCACAAGGAAGAAGAAGGTGAACTCCGGGGACCTGAGCAGGGAAGCGACACATGCAGGATATCGGGTGCAGGATCTTAGTGACTCCCCACACAGCGCATTATACACGGACAATGCACTTACATGCACCAGGAAGAAGAAGGTGAACTCCAGGGACCTGAGCGGGGAAGTGACACATGCAGGATATCGGGTGCAGGATCTTAGTGACTCCCCGCTCAGCGCATTATACACGGACAATGCACTTACATGCACCAGGAAGAAGAAGGTGAACTCCGGGGACCTGAGCGAGGAAGCGACACATGCAGAATATCGGGTGCAGGATCTTAGTGACTCCCCGCACAGCGCATTATACACGGACAATGCACTTACATGCACCAGGAAGAAGAAGGTGAACTCCGGGGACCTGAGCGGGGAAGCGACACATGCAGGATATCGGGTGCAGGATCTTAGTGACTCCCCGCACAGCGTATTATACACAGACAATGCACTTACATGCACCAGGAAGAGGAAGGTGAACTCCAGGGACCTGAGCGGGGAAGTGACACATGCAGGATATCGGGTGCAGGATCTTAGTGACTCCCCGCACAGCGCATTATACACAGACAATGCACTTACATGCACCAGGAAGAAGAAGGAGAACTCCAGGGACCTGAGCGGGGAAGTGACACATGCAGGATATCGGGTGCAGGATCTTAGTGACGCCCCGCACAGCACATTATACACGGACAATGCACTTACATGCACCAGGACGAAGAAGGTGAACTCCAGGGACCTGAGCGGGGAAGCGACACATGCAGGATATCGGGGCATGATCTTAGTGACTCCCCGCACAGCGCATTATACACAGACAATGCACTTACATGCACCAGGAAGAGGAAGGTGAACTCCGGGGACCTGAGCGGGGAAGTGACACATGCAGGATATCAGGCGCAGGATCTTAGTGATTCCCCGCACAGTGCATTATACACGGACAATGCACTTACATGCACCAGGAAGAAGAAGGTGAACTCCGGGGACCTGAGCGGGGAAGTGACACATGCAGGATATCAGGCGCAGGATCTTAGTGACTCCCCGCACAGAGCATTATACATGGACAATGCACTTACATGCACCAGGAAGAAGAAGGTGAACTCCAGGGACCTGAGCGGGGAAGTGACACATGCAGGATATCGGGTGCAGGATCTTAGTGACTCCCCGCTCAGCGCATTATACACGGACAATGCACTTACATGCACCAGGAAGAAGAAGGTGAACTCCGGGGACCTGAGCGAGGAAGCGACACATGCAGAATATCGGGTGCAGGATCTTAGTGACTCCCCGCACAGCGCATTATACACGGACAATGCACTTACATGCACCAGGAAGAAGAAGGTGAACTCCGGGGACCTGAGCGGGGAAGCGACACATGCAGGATATCGGGTGCAGGATCTTAGTGACTCCCCGCACAGCGCATTATACACGGGCAATGCACTTACATGCACCAGGAAGAAGAAGGTGAACTCCGGGGACCTGAGCGGGGAAGCGACACATGCAGGATATCGGGCGCAGAATCTTAGTGACTCCCCGCACAGCACATTATACACGGACAATGCACTTACATGCACCAGGAAGAAGAAGGTGAACTCCGGGGACCTGAGCGGGGAAGCGACACATGCAGGATATCGGGCGCAGAATCTTAGTGACTCCCCGCACAGCACATTATACACGGACAATGCACTTACATGCACCAGGAAGAAGAAGGTGAACTCCAGGGACCTGAGCGGGGAAGCGACACATGCAGGATATCGGGCGCAGAATCTTAGTGACTCCCCGCACAGCACATTATACACGGACAATGCACTTACATGCACCAGGAAGAAGAAGGTGAACTCCGGGGACCTGAGCGGGGAAGTGACACATGCAGGATATCAGGCGCAGGATCTTAGTGACTCCCCGCACAGAGCATTATACATGGACAATGCACTTACATGCACCAGGAAGAAGAAGGTGAACTCCCGGGACCTGAGCGGGGAAGGGACACATGCAGGATATCGGGTGCAGGATCTTAGTGACTCCCCGCACAGCGCATTATACACGGACAATGCACTTACATGCACCAGGAAGAAGAAGGTGAACTCCCGGGACCTGAGCGGGGAAGCGACACATGCAGGATATCGGGCGCACGATCTTAGTGAATGGCGGCACTGTGCATTCTCGCTGGACAATGCACTTTCCGGGGAACTTCGTCGGACAGGTAAGTAAATTTGCCCCCTTGTCTTGTGTTCACAAACAGATTATAGAGCATCAGAAGATGGTCAGATTATTATTTTCTCCGTCACTGAGTAGGACCAGCCAATCGGACACAAAATTATACTGTATGTGCTCAAATATAAGCCGAGGCACCTGACTTTACTGCATAAAAGTTATTGACTCGAGAATAAGCCCAGGGTGCCGACCTCACAGTAATTAGTAGTTTAATAATCACTCATAAATTGGTGCCTTCCCTCTACAATAGTTTTCGGGCCACATCTGAACTTCCCCCAGTTTCTGTTCTTCCCCCAGGGTTTTGCGTATCAGCCCCCAATAGGATTAGGTCCCTTTTAAGTTAAATGCTCTTGTCCTGCCACCTCCGGTTTCCGTGCCCTCCCTCTTATGATTTGTGCCCTCCTCATAGAATGTTATCCCCCTCGTATTTTTCCGCCCCCTCTTGCCAATTTCTGTGCATTCCAATATATAAAAAAGAATACTTGCCTTTCTTTCCCCGGGTGGGTCAGGAGATCAGCCTCTGTAGTGAAGATACTGTGGTGAGATACGGGTGGCTGTGTTATGTGCTAACTTATTGCACCCTCCCCTGCCGCAGCTCTCAATGGTATTTGTCATCCTATGGGCACCCACAGTGTTGGACTGACGTTTCTTGGGCCCAGCAGAGAAAATTAATCAGGGACCCCACTCCTGATTGACATCAAGACTCCAAAGCTTCCAAATTGAGCTGTTTTCTGCTGGACCTACAGCTAGGGCCCACTGGAGGATCCCCTGGTACTCCGGTGGGCCAGTCCAACAATGGACACCGATACTGGTGAAACAAGGATTGTAGGGTCTGTAGCTGGAACCTAAATTCATTCTGCACCCCTCCTGCTCTTGTGATTGTTTTTAACATTGTATTTTATAATGCAGGAGTATACGATGGTGAAGAAGGCCAGCGAGATTATACAACCTGAGTGCAAAAGGAACATGAGTTTCATCACGGATCCTCCATTGTTGTCACCTGTCAATGGGAGGAAGAAGGATGAGAAGATCCTGGGGCTCGCCAGCAAAATCATAGAGCTACTGAGCGGAGAGGTGAGCGCTGCAGGGAACGCTGGGACATTGCAGTAACACAGGGACGATGTGTCTGTATGATGATTGTATCATTGTGTGTGTCAGGTTCCTGTAAGATATGAGGACATCACCGTCTGTTTCTCCATGGAGGAGTGGGAGTATGTAGAAGGACACAAGGACCTCTACAAACACGTCCTGATGGAGGACCACCAGACATTGAGCTTACAAGGTAAGTTCCTGTTTTAAGCAAGTGTTCATACTGCTTGGGGGAAGCTGTCCACAAATGGTCATCTATTTTGGTCTTCAAAGCTGCCCTACTTATTAAATGGATGTCGGAGCTGACTTCCGCGTGACCCGTTACCTGTCTTTATCTATAATGGGGCCTCCTAGCAGATGGCGGGTTAAATAAGGATAGGGTTGTTGGATTACAACGTATTGGATAAGAGTTTCTTTATTGGGAAGGATTTTCAATCTACCCATACACATAAACTCACTGCTAAGCCATGTGTGCATCTGTATAGTGAGCCATCCTATGGATGTATCCACAGGTGATAAAGCCTAAATGGATAAAAAATAGGAAGGTAGCTGAGTCCTGTCCCAAGTTCTTCAGCCACAGCATGCAATCATTTCATCGAATGGGGTTATATTCCGTATCCCAAATAAATATGTTACCACTTTAAGAAAATCTGTGTAAAATAAGCTCCTCAGAAAATTGTCTTGTGGGTTTTGAGTTTCCCTGTGAATGTCCTTTATGTGGAAACCTCTTTTAAAGTTGAGTCGTTAAGATAAACTCTCATCATCTGTGATTCTAGGACATCATCTACCATCAGATTTACTAATGGATGACTGCACTAACTGGGCACCGTTTTTGTAGAAAAATGATTTTATACAAATATGCAAATGAGCGGGAGGCACTCCGACCTGCATCACTGGGGCGCCTCCTGGCTCTGCCATCTCATTATGTATGCATGCCCCCACTCTGCAAGTCTGGCCCATGTACGATCATACTTTCCCTGTGTAGCCGGCTGGATACCGGTCCTGCTACAATGAAGCCGCTTCCAGGTATGATTGCGCATGCATCAGACTTGCAGACAGTTGGGTGATGTCCTTGGTCGTCTGCGGATCATCAGGCTGGACTAGGAGAATACTGAAAGTGGGGGTTGTGCATAGATTATTACACGGGGAAGCCAAGAGCCAAGATGAGGAAGTAAGTTATGGCAGTCTACCATTCCAAAAATCTGAGGGTAGATTTCCTTTAATGCAGATCTGGTGTCTGAGATCCCATAGAAGCTGTTAACCCTTTATCCTGCTGATCGGATGTGGCTTAGGGTCCCACCAATCACATATTAATGCAGCAGCCACGGCCACGGACATGCGCTATGTCATTTATATTATTACAATAAAGCCACACCAGTCACGTCTGATAATGTCGTGTCACTTCATCTCTGAACAGGTGGGGCACACGATGGCTTCAATTGCACCGACTTATCCTGCAGCTACGTCTCAAAGGACAGCGATTTTAACGCTCCTTGTGACACTCTTGAGATGTGTGTCAGTATGAATGAAATCGGAGGAGCTTGGGGATTGTCTGACTACCAAATCAAAGAGGAATCCATTTTACATGAGCAAGGGATTTCAGAAGACCTCTTCATGTTTCCTTCCCACCCCTTAGAGGTTGCAGCTCAGCTCAGTCTTCTTAACGGGAATCCGCACTTACCTCTGGAGAATGGTTTTGGAGAACCAATGGGAAACCAGGTTGTCGGACTGAAGCCACAAGTCATTTGTCCTTATTGTGGAAAGACGTTCAGTAATCAGTACAGACTTTGTGTCCACCAGAGAACCCACACGGGGGAGAAGCCATTCCAGTGTTCAGACTGCGGTAAATGTTTTGCTCGCCGCTCTGGTCTCCTGATGCACGGGAGGATTCACACCAACGAGAAGCCCTTCACCTGTCCTGAGTGTGGCAAATCCTTTAAGCAGCCGACAGCCTTGACCAACCACCTACGGACTCATACCGGGGAGAAACCATATTCTTGTCCGGAGTGTGGTAAATGCTTTTCACTGAATTCCAGCATGGTCATACATCTGAGAAGCCACACAGGAGAGAGGCCATACATGTGCTCCGAGTGCGGCAAAAGCTTTGGGTATAAAAGTAGCCTCCTGGACCATCAGAGGGGTCACCGCAAGGAAAGGTCCTTGTCGTGTCGAGAATGTGGTAAATGTTTTATCTACAAAACAAACCTTTTCCGACATCAGAGGATCCACAGACGATAGAGATTCCTACGCTACAGCATTACTCATCCTAGGATTTCTCTCACCCCCAGTCTCTGCTCCGAATGTATAAATGGAGAGTGGGTTCTGTAACATCAAGCAGGTCTAATCTTCAATAATTTGGGTCCTAATCCATCCCTGCAACCTGAAGAGAATGATCTCAGAGAAATGAGACATGTTACATAAATAGTTAATACGGTTGAAAAAAGACATTTGTCTAGCAAGTTCAGACAAGGGATTGGAAGGGAAAGGGATGTAAGGGAACACAATTCTATATCGTTATGTAACCAGCAATGTTATTTTGATGTAAAAAGGCATCTAGACCTCTTGATGTTCTCTCCTCTCCCTGCTGTGACCAGCTCTTGAGCTCGGCTATTCCACAGATTCACAGTTCTCAGAGTCCTTTGGTTGGCTGTAAGATCATACCGGTCTTTTTAGGGGTTTGTGCAGACATGATCATAGTATATAGAGTCATAGGGTTTGTATACTGTGGTGTTAGTGTATTAGGAAGGTCTCTGTATCATCCTCAGACATGAGGGAATTCATGAGATTTTACGCCTGAGTCTGAGTGGGAAGCTTCAAGGACTAAAACTGGGGCTGAAAATCACATTGGCCGCCCACTACACTTAGTAAACAATTAGATTGATGGGAAACACCTCTGAAGGTAATATGTCGGCTGCTCTGCACATCACTATCTCCTCCGTGCGTCTTGGCATAAGAGTCGCTCTGCTGACCCTGTTCTCCGTAGCCTCCAGTCTTCTGATTTGTCTCCATCTAGATGAGAACAGACAACTTGTCCCCAGTCACATGACGGCAGAGTTTGTCGCAATTTCCCTCGCTTAGGGCATTCATCGGAGGTGTAATCCACCTACAGCAGAGGGATCTTCCACAAAGTGTAAAGGACATTACCATCAGACTTACTGCGGGCAGATGTCCCGTCTGTCAGGGGATGATCTTGCTTTTAGGAAGTCCTAGGACATCGGCTTTGTTCTTCAATGAGCCGGAGGCGCCCAGGACTGTGTCACCCGAGAGCCTCTAGGCACCGCCTCCTGCTAATATATGCACGCCCCCTTAGTGTTCATGGCTCCTGGCCCCGTCCTCTGATCGTAACGTCAGCTGTTTGGTGGGCGGGGCCATGAACACGGAGGAGGCGTAAATCTGACGGTAGATGTTCTTTAAGTTCATAAATGCCCCACGTCAAAGTCTAGAACATTTACTTCCTCCTGGTGATACCTATCCCCCTCTTACCGCTGTCCTGCTGCTATCTGTAAGGACCCAAGTCCCGGAAAACCCAGAACCACCTTGGCTGCCGGTCACCATGAGTATCAGAGCTCGTCATGTGACTAATGAACGGAGTGGATGAGTCCATGTATGACTGATGAGTCTGATTGGAAGGTCGGGAGAAATGAGTCGGTGTATAAAGGTGTATAATGTAATAAATTGTATTTTGTTTCTGCAGCTCATGAGATTTATGCCCTTTGGGAGCCCCTCCCAAAATACAGAATTATTCAGTGACCAATCACCCATTATACTCTATGGAAGTTTCCCTGTGAGCAGACCACCCCTCACCCAACCAAAGACATGAAGATCACTCGCTCACATACAGACGCTTAAAGGGCATGTACCACCAGGATGAAGGATTGTATGCAAATGAGCCTGAGGAGCTCCAGGCGCCATATGTGTTCGTAGAGCCTGGAGCCCCTCAGGCTCATTTGCATACAGCCCTTCATCCTGCTGGTAGACATCCTTCAAGGAAATTGCAAAGAAGAGTTTGCAACCTGTTGAGATCATTTGCATCAAAATTAATGTATGGGATGAGAAAGTGAGTGCGGTCAGTCCGTGTGTGCACCCGATTTATCAAAGCCGCACCATTCCCGGGCTGTAACCAGGTGACTGTATAGGCTCCAGATCTCATCTCATAGACCTTCCTCTGGGACATCGTCTACATAACTGTGACTTGCGAATACTTCGCTTACGCTCAGGCGGATTCTTCTCATGGAACGGCATTGTTACTCTTTGGCTTTCGCTTGGTTCTAGGAGACACAGAACTGGACATACAAAAGGTCACAAATAGTCAGGACCTGGATCTTTACCGGCTGTGTCTTTGGGCTTTTTCACATTTGCATTGGTGCTGCGCACGTTGACATCAGATCAGTTTTGTCTCCGTTTTTAACATTGGTCTGAAAACCTGACACCTGGATTTTCAGAAACTTCAGTGAAATATACACTCACCGGCCACTTTATTAGGTACACCTGTCCAACTGCTCGTTAACACTTCATTTCTAATCAGCCAATCACATGGCGGCAGTGCATTTAGGCATGTAGACATGGTCAGGACAATCTCCTGCAGTTCTCCCGAGCATCAGTATGGGGAAGAAAGGTGATTTGTGGCCTGTGAACGTGGCATGGTTGTTGGTGCCAGAAGGGCTGGTCTGAGTATTTCAGAGTTTCAAAATTTTTTTGCTGTAATTGGACCAAGGATTATGAATAAAGCTCCATTACAGACACCTTACAGCCGATCATTGCAGCCGGGGACTACAGTAACATCCAGAGGTCACAGGGGTCCGTCTGTAACTAAGGGTTGTGTGTAAGTCAGGTGTCCTTAAGTAGGGGTCCGCCTGTATACATAATACATACTTCACGGCCATTATTGCCAAAACAATCTCACACCCCAGAAGCGCCTGTCAGGGAAGATTTTTACGATTTGCCCTGAATTGCCCCTGGATTTTGGTGCACGTGATCGGATTGTGGCATCGGCGCAGGCTTTCACGTGACAGATACCTGGGGGGAGTGGTCCTCGGAAAACCCGAGGGATTCGGAAAAGCAGCGGAATTAAAAACAAAATTGTGTCGCGAGAATAGCACTCACATAGACCGAGACGTAGGAGGTGAACTCCGGCGGACCTCAGCGCAGCAGCGACACCTGGTGGACATCGGGCGCACGACCTCAGTGAATCCCGGCAGAACCCGAATCGGCATCGGAGAACTGGATCGCGACTGGACCGGGTAAGTAAATCTGCCCCAATGAAGTTAATTGTAATATATAAACTACAAGAGCCCGGAATCTGGGGCATTTTGGGCATCTCCATAAAATATGAATTAAATCTGCATCGAACACATCGCATCTCGGACATTTCTGTTTTATTGGATCTAAACCCATTGAAAGCTTTAGGAGTATAATGTACAGTGTGTATTATAAAGATTTGGGATATTACAGTCCGTCCAGTCATGTGGAAATATTAGAGGACTTTCTTCTTTAAATCCATCTGAGCTCATCCAATATAACCAACCCCTAGCGCTGCAACACGCGCCCCACAAAACTCCTCAAACAACATGAAACCACAATCCCCAATGTAATCCCGTTAATCCACGTGTGCTGCACCGTACCGCTCCCGTAGGGCGCCCATAGCCGTCTATGGGGGACGTGTATCCGATGTGTATATACACCCCCCGCCCCCCCATACGGCCGTGTAATTGCAGCCTAAGAGAAATATTGTATAGGACGGATCTCCTCAGGATGAACCCCCGATTCTCTTGCACAATTACTTTCTGAAGATTCAGTATTCATCAGGGAGAACGGTCGAGTCGATTCCATTTCCTCCAGGCACTTACCACAACAATCACTATTGCTTCCCTCAAAGGAGTCGGCAAAACCCTACTTCAAAGGAATAGTTCTAAACCCCCCACAATTCTGGTAGTGATATTCCTGCCACCGCATGTGACTTCTCTGCTCCATTAATCCCTATGGAGCTGACAGAGATCTGTGAGCGCTGCGCTCGGTAATTTCCATCAGCTCCATAGGGATTAATGTAACAGAACAGTCACGTGTGACCCGATCAGACCCCTCATTTTTGTGATCTGCGGGGGTCTCAACACTGAGCTTGGGGATCGGGCCTAACTTATGTTTGTGGGGAAACCCCTTTAATTATCCCAATGGAATTCTTTGTACGATCTCTCCCCAGCCCCGATCTCTCCCCAGCACCGATCTCTGCCCAGCACGATCTCTCCCCAGCACCGATCTCTGCCCAGCGCCGCTCTCTGCCCAGCGCCGATCTCTCCCCAGCGCCGCTCTCTGCCCAGCGCCGCTCTCTCCCCAGCGCCGCTCTCTGCCCAGCACGATCTCTGCCCAGCGCCGGTCTCTCCCCAGCGCCGCTCTCTGCCCAGCACGATCTCTCCCCAGCGCCGCTCTCTGCCCAGCGCCGCTCTCTGCCCAGCGCCGATCTCTCCCCAGCGCCACTCTCTGCCCAGCGCCGCTCTCTCCCCAGCGCCGCTCTCTGCCCAGCACGATCTCTGCCCAGCACGATCTCTGCCCAGCGCCGCTCTCTGCCCAGCGCCGCTCTCTCCCCAGCGCCGCTCTCTGCCCAGCACGATCTCTGCCCAGCGCCGGTCTCTCCCCAGCGCCGCTCTCTGCCCAGCGCCGATCTCTCCCCAGCGCCGATCTCTGCCCAGCACGATCTCTCCCCAGCGCCGCTCTCTGCCCAGCGCCGCTCTCTGCCCAGCGCCGCTCTCTGCCCAGCGCCGCTCTCTGCCCAGCACGATCTCTCCCCAGCGCCGATCTCTCCCCAGCGCCGCTCTCTGCCCAGCACGATCTCTCCCCAGCGCCGCTCTCTCCCCAGCGCCGGTCTCTCCCCAGCGCCAATCTCTGCCCAGCACGATCTCTCCCCAGCGCCGGTCTCTGCCCAGCACCGATCATCTTTGGCTTTTTTACATTTTTGTTTGTTTTTTCCATACACACAAAGGAAATAAACAAGTGTAATTGGGTAAATACTTGATTTTCTTGAAAACTTCAGCCACGAGGTCTACAACAAGCGTGGACCCCCAATGTGACACGAATGTAGCTGCGCAAACACCAGAGGCGGAAGCTTCAAACTGATTGTGATTCATAGAAAGAGTTCTGCACAATCTCCATGTAGAAAACTGGGTTTATTTTTTGATGTTTTTACAGGTCACTCGGTACAATTATTCAGCTGGAAAAAAATGTGCAGAATTCACAATTCTCCGCTAATAATAATAACTGTATATTTTTGTACAACACAAAGAATCAATCAGTCATCGGTCACATCTGCTCCCTCACCATAGGCCACCGGGGTCCCAATTGTGCTGCAAAAAAACCTAAAACATCCCATTCCTCATATCAGGTGATACCACCTACAGGCAGGCTGCCCTTTTGATGGATGTCTTAAAGAGAACCTGTCACCAGGATTTATGAAATGCCCTCTTATGTGAAGTCTCACCTGTTTTCCTATAGAAAATATCCCCAAAGTCAGGAAAATATGACTCTTCTCTCTGCATTTCCACATGAGATGAGTCAAGTTTTGTGGCTGCAGGAGTAGTGTCACTTGAGAAGCCCCGATCTATGGTTTTATATGCTTGTGTCACATGAACGATAAGAATGTCACTTGCAGATGTCATCAGGTTTGTGGTTCTGCGAGCTACAGAACTGCTGACACAAGCAGCTCAAAAATAATCAGAAGCCGAATCTTTATCTGCTGTGTGTCTTTCGCTGCCGTCATCTCTGGTTCTGTAGCTCACAAAAGCCATAAGCCGGACCTGAAAGATGAGATCCTTATCTTTAAAATGATACAAAAAGCAGGATTCTGGGTGCTATAGAACAGTCCATCTGAAGAAAAATCCCTCCAACCACTAAACCCGACTCATCTCATGCGAAAAAATATCTGCCTGATGATTTCACATAAAAGAAGAAATTCTAGAAAGGACAAGTCATCCCCTACCTGAGGGGTTTAGTGGGGCAAAACATGGTGACAGGTCCCTTTAAGGAATCCCTAAAAAAAACAAAACTAAAAAAACAGTTATTGGTTATGATCTGTCTCTTGCTTGCACAGCGATGGAGCCCCTGAGGCTTTGGTTTCAGACTGCCGTAACAATGCCGCTTCAGGAAAACCATAAGAGGTCGAGATGTAAATGTGGTTGGAGTCGCCATTTATTGGATCTCTCCCTGTAATGTGGACCAGAAACAAGTAGGGACCTTTCCCCCTCCACACATTATAACATTAAAGGGGTTTCTCATGAAAGGAAGTTCTCAATTCTCCTTGTGATGTTCACAATAAAGATCATTTTTACCCTTTACTTTACAATTTACTCAGTTGTATTGCCGTTTTAGCTCCTATCACTCAGTGATGGTCAGTGTAGTGTGGGCGGGGACTCTCTGAGCAGACACTTCATGATCCCTCTAGTGCTGTGAGCAGACAATGTGCTTAGATTATCAGGACACATCTACACTTTCATTTACCTTAGTATCTGAGGCATAGAAAGAGAGAAGAGACAGGTCAGAGATGATGAGATCCATGAGAAAGGCCGGTCACACATACACGCTGCTCCACTCCTGGTCTATAGAGCCGGCGCAGATAACAGACTATGGCGCTTGGCCATCTCCATCAGCGCTATACAGATAAGTAGCAGGCATGTGCGAGCAGCCACTCTATTCGTTTGGGGTACAAAAGGACCCCCATTCTCATGAACCATGGGGGGGCCCCATGACCGAGACCCCCACCAATAGAGTTGATCCAAAAATCATTATGGGAAATTCCTAAAAAATATATATATACGGTAAAAACATTTCACGAGTCTTCCAGATGCTGGAATAGATGCTCCACTAGAGGTTTATCGTGGTGCAACACAAAAAAAAAAAAATAAAATTCCCCAAGCCTTTAAATTTGGTATTGCTCAATCTTGGAATCCCTGGGGCGATGTCTTTATTTTCACTTTTTTTTCGGTACATTTTTGGGAGTATTTGCATTTTTGCAGTGTTCCTAAACTTTACAGATGTTTTCTCTGATTTGCACCTCCCGCTCCCTCTTTTTGTGCAATTTCACTACCTTTCCAGCTCATTTCTATACCTCCACAGGCATTCTCAGACTCCAGCTCAGGGCAAGACAGAGGCCGAATAAAACTTTTTGTACAGTAACATCCATGTGTCCATATAACTGCGAAAGAAAACAGTCCTGGAAATATGGGAGCCCGCCCGAAATCTATAAAAGCAGCCGTATCACAGCCGTCTGAACCCAGCTCCATAACATAAAAGCCCAATCCTCCCCACGCTGCTTGTCAAATTTATGTAAAAGCAGATCTTTTAATATTTTTTTTTTTTTTTTTTACAAGGACAATATAAAATATGAAACAAATAGAACACAGAGCGGACCATGCACATTCCAGAAACATTTATAACAAAAATAATCACAAAATAAATAATACAAGGTTTTTTAGTTTTTTTTTGTCATGGCGATGGATCTAGGGTGTTGCAGCTTACGATTGGTCGTGTACTCGCCGGTGTCGGAGCAGATGCGTGTCTCGCTTGAAGCGTTTATCACAATCGGCGCACTCGTAGGGCTTGTCTCCCGTGTGTGTGGTCTGGTGCCTGATAAAGTGAGAAAAGAAGGTGAAACTTTTGCCGCAATCTGCGCAGATGAAGGATTTTTCTTTCTCGTGGATTTTCTGATGTTTCTGTAGAGCCAGGTCTGAACTGAAGGTCTTCTCGCAGCACGGACATTCATAGTCTATTTTCCCAGTGTGAAGTTTCATGTGTTGGCTCAGGAGAGGAGCGTACTGGAAGCTTTCCCCGCAGCGCGGACACCGGTGCTTCGTGTGTGTCCTCTGGTGTCGGGCAAGATGAGACTTTTTGGTGTAGTTCTTCCCGCACTGTCCGCACACGTATGGCCGCTTCTTCTTGTGCATTTTCGCATGGCGTTCCAGGAAATCTTGATTCTCAAAGCATTTCCCGCATTCCAGGCAAGAAAAGGGTCTGTTGCCTTTGTGGATTTTACGATGCCTAACGACATGCGCTTTCCTACGGAAGTATTTCCCACAATCGGGGCACATGTACGGCTTCTCCCCTGTGTGTGTTCTGTAGTGGTCGGCCAGCTGGGACCGACTGGGGAATTCTTTGCCACATTCCGAACAAACGCAATCATTCGGTCCTGCGTGAGTCTTCATGTGATGGTTCAGAAGACTCTGACTTGCGAAAGTGTTACCGCATTCGGGACACGAAACCGCAGCAATGTGGCTTCCCCAGTGCAACTCTAGAAGGGCTTCGAAACGAAACGATTTACCGCACTCCGTGCACGAGAAAGGTTTCTCTCCCGCGTGAACGACTTGGTGTTCCTCCAGCTGAGAGACATCGTCAAAGCTTTGCCCGCATTCCGAGCAGTGAACCTTTTCAGTTTGGTCAGCGGATGCATAAGGAGACTGCACCCGTTTGGTGGGTGTGTAGGACTCCCCTTGGTTTGTTTTGTGTATTTTCCTATGTTGGTTTAAGACATCCTGACGATGGAAAGACCTGCCACATTCTGGACAAGGGTACACCTCCTTGTCTCCGTGGATTCTCTTATGTCGGAGCATGTGACTTTTCCTTCGGAAGCCCTTTCCACAGTCGGAACATACAAAAGGCTTTTCGCCAGTGTGAATTCTCTGATGAATATCAAACTCGGTCTTACAAGAATATTGTTTACCACATTCACAACAGATAAGCGGCTTCTTCTGATGGGATTTAGAGTGATGGAGGAGAAGACTTTTATACTTAAAACACTTCCCACATTCTAGGCAGGAGAAAGGTTTGTCGCGATTGTCCGTCTCCTGCTGTAAGTTGCTGGAATGAGCTGAATAGTATTCATATGTAATCTCCTCCATGTACGGCTCCTGGTAGACCTGTGCAGGGGGTAACTCCTCAGAACTCGTTTGCATGTCATCCTCATAGTACTGCCCCTTTATGAAGGCCGAGCCATAATCGATTTGGGAATTGTCGGAGCCTGTATTGAAGTCTGTGTCCCTGAAACTTCCTTCCGCACTTTCGGCTACAACGTAGTGACTTTGCGATTGTTCGACTGAAACCGAGATGCCGGTCTCTATGAGGGACCCTTCTTCGTCTGAGGCTCCTTGTTCTTGCTTAATCTGCATGGTTGTATATGGAGATGGCGCTTGGTTCATGAGACCTTCGTGATATATGGAAACACTGCTTCTAGGCTGAGAATGTATCTGCTCAATTTGTATCGGAAGTTCGGCGGATCTGGAAACCTCTTCCTCCCACTCGACAGGTTCCTCTTTGATTTTAATAACTGTATATTCATTAGCTGTGGGTTTGGGAACATCAGCTATGTATCCTTTACTGGTGACCAAGTTCTCCTCGTCAGGGGCATGAACCACTGTGTGTACCAAGGGTTTACAGATGTCACTAGTTATGAACGCCGAGTCACCCGGTTCTAGGCCTTCCTTCTTACAGACCGATAAATATTCTGCCTGATCAATGGGAACGTGTATGTAGATTTCGGGGAGGGGTCCACTTTCGTCGTCTCTGGTGTAATCAGTTTGCGTTGAGTTATCTTGGCACAAGGCCTCGGAGACTTTGTAGGGAATGTTGGCATCAGGACCGTTCTTCGTGAGACACAAGAAACCGGATGGAAGTTGGATTTCATGCGCGATGGAGGATGACCCTAATGGAAAGAAAGTGCCAGAATGACAAGAAATAGATGGGAAAGTACAGAAATCAAACTGCTGAGAGGCGCCTGGTTTTAAGCGAATAAAGAAACCTCCTGTGAAATTCAAGTGAATGAGGATACAGAGGGTTCCAATTTTATTGGGAAAAACTGTAGAAAAAGAAAAGGCGGCTGTAAGACCCCCCTGGACCGGACACGGGGAAGACACAGGCCCATGGCTGGTTGTCCAGTGGGTCCTCTTTTTCTGTCATGGGGGGAGATTTATCATAAGTATCTGAGAACAGAACTGCTCTAGTTGCTAATGGGAACCAATCAGAGCTCAGCTTTCATTCTCCCACAGCTGGTTATAAAAATAAAGCAGAGCTCTGATTGGTTTCCAAGGGCAACTAGAAGTTTTACCTTAGACAATTGTGATAAATAGCCCCCAATGAGTGTATTTAAAGTGTAACCGCCATTTAGAAAAAAAACTTTTGATATGTTGTAGGGCCGGTAATTTTAAGCCCTTTTGCCATTAGATTAGTTACCGGAATCTTGCTCCTTCCTCTTGTATTCTGCAGACTTCCCCTAGATGGCAGTCATCTCTCATATGGCTGTTGCTACAACTACTGTAGTGACCAAACACCTACACTTATCTCTCCCTCAGCTTCCCCTACACCTGTATATACACAAATAATCCACACAGACACAAGCTGCAGATCCATCACATCCCCCTCCCCCATCACCTCACACTCCACAGCAGGAAATGGCAGGAGAGACTCTGCAAGTCTTCAAGCTGCCCCATCATGTGCTGAAGGTATAGATAGATACATAGAGAAATCGATAGATATAGATAGAATATACATAGATAGATATGGGATAAATAGATATGATATAGATGGAAAGATAGATATTAGCTGTGGTGTCATTGGTCAGCATCAGGCGCTTGTGATGAGGTCACAGGGGTCAGGCCCCGCCCCTCCATCTTGCTGATTGTAGTTTTTTTTTGAGAGATGGAAACCCTGGTTGCTATGGGCTATGGGCCAAAAAAGATACTAAATGAGGACCGAGAGGCAAAATACTGTGAGGACTGATTCCCAGGGACACCCGGAGCAGAATTGTGTATTTTAGGTTTTTTTGCTCAGAATGACGGTTACACTTTAAGAAATGGGGCGTTTATAGTGATCAGTGGGGGGGGGCATAGTTGTGGGGCCCTGCGCTGATGTATTATAACTGATGTGGGGGGGGGCCTGACATCTAGAGAGAAGTAACATCTAATCTTTCCTTACGTTCATGGCCGCCGGGCTTCGTCCTCTCTTCATCTTCCTTCTTGATTTCTCTGCAGCCGGTGTCATTGTTTATCTGTAATAAGGCAGAATATACACAATCATTAAAAAGGATAACCTTTCCTAGAAAGCCCCAGCACCCCGGGGAGCCTGGCCCCGAGCACAGGTATGATGTATGTGAGCCTATTGCATTGTCCATGGCCTCACCTCTCCGGTCAGGAGCTGCAACATCTTGTGGGTGAGATCCACCACCCGATTGTTCTTCTTGCTTTTCTCCGAGTGTTCTTCATGCTCTATAGGAGAATCCTGGCTGCTGCTCTTATACACCACGTTGTCACCAGACTTCTTCACGATTATGTAATCCTACAAAAAAAATAAATTAAACGTTTAAAAGCCACCACAGAAATAATGACATGGTGACTATGGATCTCACATACTGAACATATATCCACATAAGAAAGTTTTTGGTAGAGGGAATAACAGTAAATTGCAGTAAAATTTATTAAAGGAAATTTCCCATCACAATCCTGATAAACCAGGGACATTACTCATAGATCCAGGACCAGGACTGTGATATCTGCTTATATCTGATATCCATGTCCTTCCTTCTAAAATCAACCTCTATCATTATGCTAATGAGCCAGAAGGGCTGTCATCAGAGCCCTGCAAGCCCTTGCACTGTGCACTTCCACCTCCAACAACGCGAGATTATGTCAGGGGGGTAAGACAGTGTAACATCCTGTGAAGCTGCAACAGGGAGGGGCCTTCTGATTCATTAGCATAATTTTAAACATTGATTTTAGATGGAAGGAGGCCATCGATAACAAATATAAGGAGATACCACAGTCCCGGTGCTGCTTCGCGCTCACCTCTTCAATTAGCAGATAGACGATCTCCAGGACGAGGCTCAGGATCCGCTCCATCATGTGATTCTGTTCCATCTCCATCTTCCATTAATCACCCGGGTCTCCGGAGAAGTTCTCGCTCCCAGGTCTCCGAGATTCACCAAATGCCTTAAAATATTGGGGGGAAAAAATTAACATAAATCAGGGAAAAACATTGTTTCCGTATTTGTCTGATTCCTCTCTTACACGGATCCTTCTTATGTTTAGACAGAAGTACAGCCGACCCTTACGTGACTACTACCCCCATCAATGTGCCCCGGGATGGTGGCGGGCAGATCACACATGTCATATGGAGGGTATGAGCGCAGAGGGGCAGCTCCCCACTTACTGCCCCCCACCAGGGCAAGAGGTCATGTGACTAATAACATCACAGCCCCTTCGTGACTACTACCCCCATCAATTTGCCCCGGGATGGTGGCGGGCAGATCACACTCATCATATGGAGGGTATGAGCCCAGTGGGACAGATCCCCACTTACTGCCCCCCACCAGGGCAGGACACCAGGGGCAGGAGGTAATGTGACTAATAACATCACAGCCCCTTCGTGACTACTACCCCCATCAATGTGCCCCTGGATGGTGGGGTGATTACCATATAGAAATCTGGGCAGGGAGGGGTGACAAAACGTAGTCAGGGGCTGGGAGGTCGCCATTTACTGCCCCCCACCAGGGCAGGAGGTCATGTGACTGATGACATCACAGCCCCCCAGGAGGCGGCGGGTCCGGCACACAAGAGGTTACACGAGGTCACCACTAATTAGAGCCACGATACAATAATAACCATCCCAGGGCCCTCCGTTCTCTGCTCGGGGTCTGCAGCAGCTGCGGGTGCGGTGCAATGTATCAGGATATCCGCATATAATACACTGACAGGTCACAGGTGGCGCCCCCCGGCGGCCGCCTGCAGCCTCTACTCGCCCGTACCGGCAGCGCTGCTCCTCCCGCCCCGGTCACACTCCGCGCAGCCCCCGATCCTCTCCGCTCCGGACAAAGGCCCGACACTGGCTCCGGGCTCCGCGGAGCATCATGGGAAATGTAGTTCCAGGCAATCTACAGCCAGTGACGTCACATCCTCGTACCTATAGTAACCGGACGCGGGCTACAGAACGAGCATGCGCCGCTACAGACCGGAAGCAGCAATGCGCAGGCGCGGTTACTTGTCTGTATAGACACAATAGACCAGGCACTACTACGCCTATCCTGCATATACACAGCACAGTACTACTACTCCTATCCTGTATATACACAGCACAGTACTACTACTCCTTTTCTGTATATATAGGCACAGCGCAATACTACTACTCCTATCCTGTATCTATGGGCACAACACGATACTACTACTCCTATCCTGTATATACACAGCACAATACTACTACTCCTATCCTGTATATACACAGCACAATACTACTACTCCTATCCTGTATATACACAGCACAGTACTACTACTCCTATCCTGTATATATGGGCACAGCACAGTACTACTACTCCTATCCTGTATATATAGGCACAGCACAGTACTACTACTCATATCCTGTATATATAGGCACAGCACAGTACTACTACTCCTATCCTGTATATATGGGCACAGTACAGTACTACTACTCCTATCCTGTATATATGGGCACAGCACAGTACTACTACTCCTATCATGTATATATGGGCACAGCACAGTACTACTACTCCTATCCTGTATATATGGGCACAGCACAGTACTACTACTCCTGTCCTGTATATATGGACACAGCACAGTACTACTACTCCTATCCTGTATATATGGGCACAGCACAGTACTACTACTCCTGTCCTGTAAATACGGGCACAGCACAGTACTACTACTCCTATCCTGTATATATGGACACAGCAGAGTACTACTACTCCTATCCTGTATATATAGGCACAGCACAGTACTACTACTCCTATCCTGTATATATGGACACAGCAGAGTACTACGACTCCTATCCTGTATGTATGGACACAGCACAGTACTACTACTCCTATCCTGTATATATGTACACAGCACAGTACTACTACTCCTATCCTGTATATATGGACACAGCACAGTACTACTACTCCTATCCTGTATATACATAGCACAGTACTTCTACTCTTATCCTGTATATATGTACACAGCACAGTACTACTACTCCTATCCTGTATATATGGGTACAGCACAGTACTACTACTCCTATCCTGTATATATGGGCACATCACGATACTACTAATCCTATCCTGTATCTATGGGCACAGCAGAGTACTACTACTCCTATCCTGTATATATGGGCACAGTACTACTACTCCTATCCTGTATATATGGGCACAGCACAGTACTACTACTCCTATCCTGTATATATGGGCACAGCACAGTACTACTACTCCTATCCTGTATATATGAGCACAGCACAGTACTACTTCTCCTATCCTGTATATATGGGCACAGCACAGTACTACTACTCCTATCCGGTATATATATGCACAGCACAGTACTACTACTCCTATCCTGTATATATATGCACAGCACAGTACTACTACTCCTATCCTGTATATACGAGCACAGCACAGTACTACTACTCCTATCCTGTATATATGTACACAGCACAGTACTACTACTCCTATCCTGTATATATGGGCACAGCACAGTACTACTACTCCTATCCTGTATATATGGGCACAGCACAGTACTACTACTCCTATCCTGTATATATGGGCACAGCACTACTACTCCTATCCTGTATATATGGGCACAGCACAGTACTACTACTCCTATCCTGTATATATGGGCACAGCACAGTACTACTACTCCTATCCTGTATATATGAGCACAGCATAGTACTACTACTCCTATCCCGTATATATGGGCACAGCACAGTACTACTACTCCTATCCTGTATATATGGGCACAGCACAGTACTACTACTCCTATCCTGTATATAAGGGTACAGCACAGAACTACTACTCCTATCCTGTAGCATGTATATATATATATATATATATATAATAAATATTTTAATGAAAAGTTATATAAATCAGTGGACACTGAGATGGTGGCTCTATCGTGACAATCTAATATATAAAGGAGCGTGTGTTCTAAAGTAATCTCCACCGTCGCGTTTACAATCACGAATTTTTGCACAGCCGCTCTTTGTGACTCGGGGAACATCATAGACTCGGTTTTGAGCAAAAATTTTAATCCCACACGTTTAAAAATCCACCATATACAGGAGCCATTGTCTGCCGCTGCTGCTGTAGCCATTAGAAGCTGAGCTGTGATTGGCTGCTGTTGCCACAGGTCATTAGTATGAGCTCTGAGCTTTCAGGCTATCATAGGATAAAAATAAATATATATGAACATAATTAAAAAAAAATCTGGTAGTTTTTTGATGGATGTCCATACTTCTTGTGATTTGTGGTAGCATCATTAGACCCTCACTCATTGAGGCCAATCGGGAACATAGTATTCAATTTGAAAATCCAAACATTCTCCCTTTCTGTGAGTTGTTCCAAACGTTCCGTGTGAGTTTTCAGAATTTGCTCTATTGAGACAAGTTTTAACTTGTTGTAGTCCTTCTCATGGTGGCAAAGACTTTGGGGCAGATTTACTTACCCGGTGCGTTCTCTGCGGTGAATTCGGGTCCGGCCGGGATTCATTTAGGCAGTTCCTCCGGCGTCCACCAGGTGGCGCTGCTGCGCTGAAGAGCATCGGAACGCACTCAAATTCACCGGCCTATTCCTAGTGAAGGTAAGTGCAAGCTCCGCAACACATTTTTTTTTAAAAATGCGGCGGTTTTTCCGAATCCGTCGGGTTTTCGTTCGGCCACGCCCCCCATTTCTGTCGCGTACATGCCAGCGCCGATGCGCCACAATCCGATCGCGTGCGCCAAAATCCCGGGGCAATTCAGGGGAAATCGGCGTAAATCGGAAATATTCGGGTAACACGTCGGGAAAATGCGAATTGGGCCCTTAGTAAATGACCCCCAATGTCACCCAGTCTGGGTGCCCTTGTAAGAGGGTAAGGTCTTAGCAATAAATGGGTTTCTCATAAGGATGTTTCAGTTTCTGCAGATGATGGACCTAATCAGACGATGGTCTGCACGGAAAGTTCTGATGAAGCGAGTCGGTCTTGTAGTTGCTTGTGATTTCCGGGATGGTAATAGACAATCTCTCCGAGTTCTGTTTGTTTTCTTGTTCACATCTTTCAGCAGATGGCTAGGATATTCTTTTTCCAGAAATCTATTTTTGATTGTTGCCTGAATATACCGGGGTCTGTGCAGTTGTGTTGAATGCATTTATATTGACTGTAAGGTTCATTCTTTAGCCACTTTTTGTAATGTGAGCTTGAGAAATCCAAGAAACTATTAATGTCCAAGGGTTTAAAGTGAGTCGTAGCCAGATTCCTATTTTATGTAAATGAGCAGGTCCAAAAACTCAATCTGGGTTTGGGATGTGTAGATGGTAAATGCCCCATGTGTTATTGTGTAAGTTATGCAGGAAGTTGATGGCCGCACTCTCTGTGCCCTCCGAGATGATGAACAATTCATCTATGTATCTCTGAAAGACTTTTATTTTATGAGGGATCTTCATGGGGCCTACAATCTCGTTCGGATTCGTATGGGTGACGAGTGGAAAATGGCGTTTAACGCTCGTTATGGACATTTTGAGTACCTTGTGATGCCATTTGGACTATGTAATGTTCCCGCAGTCTTCCAGGAATTCGTGAATGACATCTTCAGAGATCTGCTGTACACGTGTCGTGGTCTACTTAGACGACATCTTGGTGTTCTCCCCAGACCTCGAGCGCCATCAGTCCCACATACTGCAAGTTCTTTGCCACCTCCGGGCTAATCGTCTCTACGCCAAGCTGGAGAAATGTCAGTTTCACCAACGCAGCCTTCCTTTCCTTGGCTATATAATCTCCGACAGAGGTCTCCAGATGGATGCTGCTAAAATGTCTGCAGTTCTACAGTGGCCATGCCCAGAATTCTACGAGAACACATTGGAACAGATAGTCAAAGAGCTCTGTGATGAAAGGCAAGGGTAACCATCACCTTGTTAAGCCTGCGATAGTCTCTGTAAGGATGGAGGGAGCTGTCCTTCTAGGTCACGAAAAAGAAGCCTGTTCCAGCCGGAGGAGAGGATTTGCGTATGAAGCCTCTCTGCAGGTTCTCTTTAATATACTCTGACAGAGCATCAGTCTCTGGAGGATACACATGACCTCGGGAAGGTGAGGCACCTCGCAGGAGATCCACAGGACAATCATAGGGACAGTGCAGTGGCAAAGTCTCTGCTTGTTTTTTGGAAAAAACATCGGCATAGTCCTGGTAACAAGCAGGTAAGCCCTTCAAGGGCTTGGAAGTCAAGGAGGAAGCCAGGACAGGAAGAGACGCCACCATGCAGCGAGACTAGCACTCTGGTCCCGAATGAAGGATTTCCCCCGTCTTTCAGTTAAGGACTGGTGCGTGGAGTTGCAGCCACAGGAGACCCATCAGAAGAGATGAGGTGGAGCGTGGCAGCACGCAGAGAGACAGGCTCAGTGCGATACTGGAGAGGATCGGACAGGATTTATCCACTGAATGAGGAAATGACGAGAGGCTTCTCGAGAGACACACCTAGGGACACTTCTCCCAATAACCCTAGGTACTGGCATTTCCCGGATGCTGGCGATGCACCGGACAATCCCCAATGAAGTGTTTAGGACTGGCACAGAACAGACAGAGATTCTCATGACAATGTCTGAAGCGTTCCTGGGGGAGAGTCTGGCTCTGTCCACCTGCATAGGCTCCTCCGCAGACGATGCGGCCAGAAGCTGGAGCGGCTTTTGGAATGCTGGAGCCAGATGAGGTAGACGCCAAGGATTCACAATCTTCTCCCACTCTGACACTCTCCCCTCTGGTTGGCCTTTCCAACCGGTTCCAAGCCCTTAACAACATCTCTGCTTCAGAGGTTTAAGGTGAGGTTCCAGAGATAGTGGGAGAGCCTGCTGGAGATGCTTTATCTTCAGAATGGGAGACTGACCTGGAGTGTCGAGACGAGGATGAAAGAGCTGATATGGACAATACAGTGTAAAAGAGAGGGAAAGGGTCTTCTTCTGAAACTGAGGAGAAGGGCGGTGGGAAAAAGAAAGCCATCTAACTTAATCATTAATGATGGCAACAGCCACTCCGCTGGCGTCCATTAATGTCGCCAGCATTAAGTCTGATGCGGCTAGATTTGCGGCCATTGATTTTCTCGGCCGTGTTGAAGCCGACATTTTATTTTTGCAGGAGACCAAGCTGCCAGATTTGGCGGCCGTGTATAAAGCTCAGAGGGAATGGAGACACGGGCCTTCCTATTGGTCTCTTGCGGCCGAGACGTATAGCGGAGTGGCGGTCCTTTTTACCGCACCGGTAGAATGCCGACGAGTTATTGAGTTAGAAATGGGGAGGTGCCTGATCCTGGATGTCCTCATGAAGGGACAAGAACTTGGCAGGTGGTCTTTGGAGGGGACTTTAATGCTGTCACAAGGCCCCAAGATAGGGGAGGTTCCAGAGACAAGCTGACTTGTGAGGTTTAAGGTTGGGTCTGGTGTTGGTGTAGGGTTGATGATGGCCCGTTGGTGGGAGTCGGGATGGACCAGGCAGCACTGAAAGCCACTCTTAGAGTGGTAGTGGTAGCATATGCCGATGATGTCACTGTTTTTGTGTCCTGGCGAGGGGAGGCGCAATGGGTGATGTCGGAGGTTGACTGCTACTCAGAGGCTTCTGAGTCCAAGACCAACCGGGATAAGTATGAGAGTCTCTGGTTGGGAGAGAGAGATCCAGGCTTTGATCTCCTGCACACTCTTCCAGGGCCCCAGGACTCTGCCAAAGTTCTAGGCATTACACCATGCAAAACTGGGACGGCAGGCTTATGATCATCCCTCATGTACTGGTTCTTCGTGGGGCAACCCCTCAGTGTCTGTAACATAGGTCCCTGGGTAATGGATGGGGAGCCCATGGTGGTGACAGCCGTATCCAGGGATCAGAGGCAAAGTTGTGCAAAATGACTCACAGTTCTTTATTAGAACAACTGCAGGCAACGGTCTCAGAACAGATGCCAGATTACTGGAGTGGTCATGGAGTCCTCTGGAATGGTTCACCGGGCTGGGATGGAGCTGTGTCCAGTTGTGGAAGCTGCAGCTCTGAGTATCCTGACTCTTGTCCTGGGATTAGCTAAGTGTCAGCCCTGATGGTGGATGACATTGTCTCTCTCTTCACTCTCTATTCTGGCAATGGGATCTGCTCTCTAGAGAGAGCTAAGACCTAAGAGCTTACTGGTAAGAGGCCTACCCCTCCCTGCCAAGGGGGTTTAATTATCCTGGTCAGGTGGTGACTAACTCTCCAATCACACTCCAGTGTACATGATGAAACACAACTGGTTGGAACTCACGCCCAATTGCCTGTTCAGGAAGAATCTACAGCTGCTAATTACCCCAGACTTACTGTACTATCCCTTAGGTGAGTAGAGCTGCACCCATTCTATGGAATGCTCTGCCCCGGACTATCAGACTAATACGTAACCTCCAAAGTTTCAAACGTGCTCTTAAAACCCATTTCTTTAGGCAAGCCTATCACACTCATTAACTGCATGAAGTTTTAACTCTTCTACTAACCCGTCCTGTGTCGTCCTCCCATCTGTTATCCAGCAACCAACAGGCACCAGACTTCTCTGCAGTCCCATTCACCCTGGACCTGGTATATAAGATGACGGCTGAGTGGTTCAAGCGACAGCAATTCCATTTATTATATTTTGTTCTATTCCCTTAAGAAGAATGGCTTGACCTTTATATATTCTTTTACCTCTTGTGTCTCCCCACTCCTCCTCATAAACTGTAAGCTCTTGGGAGCAGGGACCTCACTCCTCTTGTTCCATACGAATGTTTGTGCTCTGTCATGTTTTATTATATTTGTATTTTTCCCCTATGATTTGTAAAGCGCTACGGAATATGATGGCGCTATATAAATAAAGATGATTATTATTATTATACATTGGCAGGGGTGTTGCACATGTAAAACACTAACAATCACTCACAGGTTTACTTTGTTCTCGTGTTACTACTATTGTCCTTTGTCTTTTATGCAGCTGCTGTATATAGAATGAAACTCTTGTAAATAATTGTATTTATGAATCTTATCAAATTGGCAAGTAAACAAAGCATTGGTTAAGATATAAGTTTGGAAAATTTCTACACTATGCCCCAAACCACGTGAAAGAATTTCGACACAGACAGACTTTGTTTTTTTGGGCTATCACCAGGGGAGGAACTTTTTAGGAAGTCAGTGCATTTACAGGAATTTGAGATTATGGTTAACTATTAACATCTTCTTCCCACCGAATGTTGTTTTGTAAATCTGACAGATACAAACACTGTGCAAAAGACATTAAACAAGAGGAGCACTGCTGAAGATCACCACGCTGAACATGAGAGGTAAGTCAACACTCAACAAAGTAACCACGAACGATACAACTGCTAATCTGAAAGACGTTGCATGAGCTTCATCCATTTCGTGTTTAATTCCAGACAATCCTCTATCTACAATGCAGCTCATTATCCCGGTGACTTTCTTTTTTGTGACTGCGACATGCATGAACAATGGGACTTATCCATTTCCAAATGGGCCGGACTTCATAACAGAACCAGCAGAACAGGTCAGAACTATTGAAGACCCATATCACATGTTCATTCACTGTAATCTGTCCTGCAGTAGATTTATTTCTAAACCACAGTTTTGATGTTAAATATTTGATTTTTCGTTTTAGCAAATACTGGGATCTCTTTGACACATAATAGCGGAGTCAATGTTACAATGTGAACAATTAAATAGAAAAACAGTATTGGACCTGGTTTGTTCATGGGATCAAACTACAAATCAATCGCTTTAAATGAAAAATTGATATCAGGTTTATGCTGCCTTCAAGGGAACCTGTCAGCAGAAACTGACATAATAATCTACAGCACCTTCCAGATAATGGGGCTTATTTACTAAGGGTCCGCGGATCGGATTTCCGTTGGACTTCCCAATGTTTTCGGGATTTTTTCCGGTATTTAAAATGGGATTGTGTTGCACGTGATCGGATTTTGGCGCAGCGGCGTTGGCTTTCATGCGACAGAAATTTGTGGGGTGTGCCGGGGATGATCCGACTGATTCGGACTGAGCGCAGAATTTAAGATCAAAAATTGTGTCTCAACCAACGCACTTACATGCACCAGGAAGTAGTAGGTGAACTCTGGCGGACCTGAATCGCGGCACAGTGCATTATCACCGAACGATGCACTTTTGGGAACTCATCCGGACGGGTAAGTAAATGTGCCCCAATATGTTTCATGGTGTGGTGGCATTTTCCAGAAATTGAACTTTGAAGTCACTTGTACACAGACTGTCAAACACTTCTAAGATCCCCGTCTCTATGACTTTATAAAAGCAATTTACATCTTAATGTAAATGGGGCACTTCAAAGGTTCTTGATTTAATAGCCAGACAATCCAGATGCGGCTCAGTTTCTTTATTTGTCATACAAGGAAAGCCTCAACTCGGCTCCCAGACCATTAAGTCCTCAGACTCTTCTACTAGCTGCTTCTCATATTCTCCATGGGCTCAGTATCTGGCTGCAGCCAGGGCCAGCGCTATATGTATGTCCCCTGATAGAGGAGAATCTCTTCTTTCACAGGAAAAAGAAGTGAGGTTCTATGTGTCACAGAGCCAGAGATACAGCCCCCTGACGTGTCCCCCCTCCAGATTCTTAGTCATCAGGCTGCAGGGAGAATTTGCTGCACACGGGAGCTGCTGCACCTCACAGATAATGGAAATATTCACTTTATATGTTACTACATCCTGATAAGGAATAAAATCAACTAATATTCATGTTTTAACCCTCTCCTATCCAGAACCATCTAAGAACACACTTTCTCTCTTATTGCCTTTTATTCCATGATAGTTTTTATTTTTTGCTATCCCATGAGCTTGGTTTGTTGATATATAGTTATTATTTGGGTCACCATTGTGTAAGGAGCAGACAATGATAGATCTGTGTGACGCGCAGTGCAATTTTCTCCTGTAGATTTAACATTCCATTTGCTGAATATATTGGTGTGGGGTCTGTATGATCTCCTCACATCCTGCTGTCTAAGTATGTTTTATTTATATACCATAATACTCGTGTATAAGCCGAGTTTTTCAGCACAAAAAATGTGCTGAAAAACGTCCCCTCGGCTTATACACGAGTCAATACTTGTAAAAAAAGAATTAAAAATGGACTAAAAAAAAAAAGTCACCCTCCGGTGGCCCCAATGCGCAGCGCTGCTCCTCTTCTGGCATCGCGGCTCCTCTTCTTGCTTCCGCGCCATCTTCTGTCTTCTTTAACAGCGTGCTGGGCGCCGACATTGTTCTTCTCCCGTGCGGCGCCTAGTATGACGTCAGTAAAATTTTAAGTATTTTTGATAAAATGTTTCAGTTTGAATCAAAATTGCATGAAGGCGCCGCTGTCTATAAACTCTTCAATGCAATTTTGAAAATTTGGCAAGTTTCTGCTTTCAGAAAATATGTGGTTTTTACTTTAATTCTTTTTGCTGTAATTTTGATTTGATCTGTAAATGTCAAAATTCTAAAAATTGCTCTGGTCAATAACACGACAAAATATACAAAAATGCCAGGCAGTGGAAGGGTTAATACCCCTTGATTTTATGACCGGGGGGAGATGGTTATCATCTATTTATTAATCAATCTTCTATTTCTCTTCTACTGTATTTATCTCACATATCCATCTCCTGTCTACATAATCTGCACTGAGCTTGTCATATCAGTCCCTGTCCCCATGGGGCTCACAATCTAATCACCTACCAGTATGTTTTTGGAGTGTGGGAGGAAACTGGAGGACCCGGAGGAAATCCACACAAACACCAAGAGAACATAAAAACTTTTTGCAGATGTTGACCAGCGCTGCAAGGCTGTAGTGCTAACCACGGAGCCACCGGAGCCACCGGGACTCTGGTAACACGGCAACACAGGACTCAGGAGTAGGAATATCACTGGGGAGCTCTTTCTAAGGCTGTGAGGCACAAAGATCCAGCAGGGCAGGAAGGGAGGTGCCGGATTATAAGGTGGAGGTTTTCAGCCGGCACACCAATCAGTGGTGCACTGGCCCTTTAAATATCAGAAAGCCAGCGCATGCGAAGGAGGCGGGGACGTGCGCGGATGGCAGCCTGAGGCAGGGCGAGTAAGTTCTGTGCTGCCAAACCAGCGGAGGTGCATGGAGGAGCACAGGTGCGCCCGCGATCCGAGACAGGGATCGTGGGAGCACGTGTGACACGAAGAAAGTCATTTACATGTTACAGATAAAACCCAACTATCTGAAGTTATAGACAACATAGATATGTTGTCATATACTCAGACCAGCACTGCAGCTTTCCATAGTCGCTGTCACGGGTGGCCCTGTGACACATGTCTAGGGTCGCAGGAGCACCCGTGCGCCTCCATGTGCCCCTCTGCCTTCTTCACCTCTCCGGGTTCCACCAACGTCTCCCGGCTGCCAGTTCTGAGCCAGCCCTTTCCTGTGCCGCTGCCGGATCTTTGAGCTCAACGCCTGAGAGAAAGCTGTATTCCTGGCCTGGTGCATTTAGACTGATTTCCTGTTGTGACCTCAATTCCATTCCTGACTTCTGTGCTGCCTGTCCTGATCGTCTTCTACGTCCCCCACTCCAATCCTGTGCTGCCTGTCCTGATCGTCTTCTACGTCCCCCACTCCAATCCTGTGCTGCCTGTCCTGATCGTCTTCTACGTCCCCCACTCCAATCCTGTGCTGCCTGTCCTGATCGTCTTCTAAGTCCCCCATTCCAATCCTGTTCTGCCTGTCCCGACCTTCTGCCTGTTCCCGACCACCCTTCTGCCTCTCGACTTCCGTTTTCCGTAATCCACCATGTTTCTCTTTTTGTGTCTATCCCCATCATCAATAGGTGACACAAGGTCAGGATGGGCAATGGAGGTGGGGGCGCGGGCACTGCGCATGCACGGGGCGCACCTCCAGGGGCAGAGGGCGGGGGTCTCGGAGCTGTACACAGAGATGGGATGTGACGTCAGACACCAGACCGACAGGGAACAGATAAAAGCTTGATCCTGAATAGGATATACTTATCCCCCTGAGGAACCTCCTCACCTGCATGGACTCCTGTGCCACAGCTTTATCTGCACTTTAGGATCCCATGCTTGTACTAGACCCCATTTTTAGGGAGCTGGGGGGAGGTCTTCTCACTTATCATATGAAGTGAGGAGGGAAGATGTATGTTATTGTTCTCTTATTGTGGTTAATAACACTAGCTCTATTATGCTTTAGTACATCCGGAGGTCTGTCTGTAACTAGGGGTGGTCTGTAAGTCGGGTGTTCTTAAGTAGGGACCACCTATATTTCTAATAAAGTTACGGTACATGCAGTTCGTCTGGTTCATTGAACTTTTTTTATTGGGTTACAGCTCCCAGACCTAAGGTTTATTTTTGGAATTCTTCTCTTTCTGGGTAGATTACAATCTGCTCCGTACTGTGGCGTCTTGTATTGTGTTGCTTCTCCGCCGTCTCTTTCAGCTGAGGATTGGATATTTGTTGATCATATGTCAGTTTTTATGACATTGGATCTGTATTGGGAGCTTTTTCCTGTGCTTTTTGTAGGACGAGGATATCCTCTTTTTAGTAGGCAAGTTGTCAGTTCCTCTGCCTGTTATCATGACAGCTTTGCTCCGCCCTCCCAATTTTTTTAACCAATAGGATGTCTGTTTCAAAAGCTTATTGTGGTTCTGATAATACTAATATTCTAATATTCGTTTACCAGTGTTAAAAATGTATTTATTGCTATGAAGAGTGTATGAAGTGCGTCATCTTCATAATACAGAAAAGGGCAGGAGGTCAGGCGGAGCCGTAACTGAATGCCCGCCTTGACCTGAGGGAATTTGGGCCGGGTTTAAAGTTAGGGATGGGTTAGGGGTTGGGAGAGAGTGAGGAAGTGAGGTCAGGATAGGGGAGGGGAGTGTGGGATAAAACTAGGGCTCACCGGTGGCGACTTCCTCTTGACCCCCGGGCGCTGGATCGAGATGCCCGCCCGCCCGCCCTCCCTTTTGTTTTTGTTTTACCCCTTTTTTCTTTTTCTTTTCTTGGAAAGAAATATAGATATATAAATTGTTTTCTTGTCACGCAGCAGCGGGATAAGGCCTTTGGGGGGTGTCTCGGGGGAAAAATAATTCCCACAAAGATGTCGCTGTGCGCTAAACACAAAGTGGAAATGGAGAATGATGGGTATGGTTGCTGGCACACCCGGAGGTGGGTACAGAGGGAATGGTTACCTGCGACATATTTGTCAGCTCGCGAGCCGGCGCAGTGCGGCGGGAGTAAGCAGGTAACGTTTAGCGTGAGCTTTGCAATTCACCCCTCTTAGGCCTTTTCATTTCGGTTTGTTAAAATTGCACTTTATTTGTACATGTTAATAAAGTTAATATATACTGGCTTGTATATGTTATATGTTATTTTAAATAAACAGGCTGCTGTGGCCTTAGTTATCCATCGTCACGCAGTTGTAAGTGTCAAATCTTTCCGGGTACTTGGGGGAAGGGAGTGGGAGATTCGGGCAGGAGGCCTATATTTGTCCTATAGGTCAGACATGGGGTTTGCTGCATATTGCAGCAAACACACATTGCTAGCACCCGCACCCATAGGAAATAGCAGGAGGTGGAGATGAGAGATTCCTAGTCCTGCTGTTCTGCTGTCCCCTCCTCTGACATTTTGTACCTGGTGTGTACAGTGGAAGATGTTTACTTATATATACATATAATGCAGTACAATGTGCAGCATAATATGTATTTAATAGTGCACATCCTCCATTCTTTATTGTGTCAGGTCCAATGCTGGGGCTCCCTGGCACTGTGGACCCAATAGCTGCTTTGGCTGCTACCCCTGTAGTTACGCCCCTAGGTGTGCCTGACTTTGTGGCCACATCCAATTTGCATACAAATAAAAGTAATATTTTTGGGTGTTTTGCGCCCAATAGCAGTGCAATTACAGACATGCAACTTTTTGAGTGGAAAACAACCTGCAGATCAGACACATCTGATAACCCCCCTCTTATCTTCAGATTAGAATTCAAAATCCCCTTTTCTAGATGTCCCTGTTATACATGGAGCTATAACACACAGTTTGTATTTTGATAGATATTTTTTGTTGTACAATTTTTTCAGCAGTTTTTTTTCTAGCCAAGAGTGAGTGCAAAGAACTGAGCAATAAAAAGTGAAACTGCAGCCAGGGGCGTAACTACAGCGGTAGCAGCCATAGCAGCTGCTATGGGGCCCTCAGTGTCAGGGGGCCCTGTCTCTCCTAGTCACGCCACTGGCTGCAGCTCCTTCCGATGCACATGTTACCGATCTAATGAATTCTTCTGTTTATTAATCAGGAACCTGTTGCTGATCCAAAGCAAACGCTGAAGGAAACCGCAATTAATCAAGAGCCATCAGCCGTGATACATGTCGAAAGCTTCCAGCAATGGGGAGACAGCAAAAACGAAGTCCCAGTGAATGGAAATAAATCTCCAATGGAAAGAATAAATGAAACGTCAGAATCTTCTCTCGAATTTCCAAATATGAACCGTGAAAGGAGATTGGAAGAAAGTAAAACAACTGAAATGGAAGAAAAGAATGTGGTCAAAACCGAAAACCAAAATGACAAAAGTGAACAAACCCCAGACAAAGGGGAAAATCTAGAAAATAATCAGGAGGGAAAATCATCAGCTCCGAAGTGCTCCGATACGTGGCCACAGTGCACCGATCCACGTAACGCCATTGAGGAGGTTCCAAGAGAACTGAGCAGATTCACAATAAATCTCTACAAAAAGCTTTCATCCCATGAGGAAAACTCAAACATTGTGATTTCTCCGGTCAGCGTCGCTCTGGGACTGGCGCAGATAATGTTGGGTGAGGTGTCTATTACGCTGGAGAATATGTTACAAAATTAGGGACACACTTTTAAAAGCCAAATACCAGGAGTGGATTAATAGGCAACTAATAGGTTCTCCATAATGTACTGTTCGTCTGTAGTTTTTGAGGGAAGTGGGTCACATGACCCTCCTGCAGCAGGACTTGGAACTTCCTGCTACATCCCATGTCCTGCTGGCTTCCAGGCGGTTAAGGGGGTTGTGAAGTCATCACTGTTCGTATACCTCCTCCATGATGAGTAGTTGGAGGCGCACACCTGGGACATCTGCACACCCCTTCCCCCAGAAACCAGCAGGACAGCAGACATCACAATGGATCACGTGACCCACTTCTTCCACATACTACAAACAAACTGAAGTAAAATATGGGAGACCCTATGAGTGTCTTGCAATTACCCTGGTAAAGTTTGTTATTGGGGCCAACCCCTTAAATATCCAAGATTCCTGTTACTCTACAACTATAAAGATTCTTTCTGTAACCCAGCAGCAGTTGCCAGAAGACCGCCCAGCTGTACGGGAAACTATTGCAGTTTATTGTTATACTGTACTAAAAAATTAGATTTTTGGGATTTTTTAAACTACAATGGTCATGGAGTAAGAGCTCTCCTTCTGGAGGCAATGTTTTTCTGTTCCTATCCTGGAAAGCATATTTGCATATTTTCCCAGAATCCCCCAGTGGAATATCAATGGCTATAAGTCTCCCCACGCCTGTAAGGCACCTTAATTGGCAAAGTCTCCATAAGGAGAGCTCTTACTTTCTGACCCTAATCAATAGCCTCTCATTCAGCCGAACCAGTTTGCTACAGTCTGACGAGATGCGGAGGAATCGCTATCTAGAGTTGGGAATCTATTTCTTTTGGAATTGGTAAAACTGGTTTTGCTTAAATCCCTCATCATGTCATTCGGCCTCTTGAAAGTCATGCTTCATATTAAGGGGGCTTCCTTACTAGGTAACAAAGAGACAATGGGGCAGATTTATCAAGCGTCTGAAAGTCAGAATATTCTTATTCTTCAATCACAGCTCCCCTTTAAAATATTCATGAGCGCTGGTAAAATGAAAGCTGAGCTGTGATTGGTTGCTATGGTCAACTAAGAATATTCTGACTTTTAGAAAGCTTAATAAATCTTCCCCAATGTTTTCTTTATCCCATCCTAAAAAACATATTGGCATTTTATTATTGGAAATGACGGCATGAATTTTTTGGCATTTTTGCATGAATTGCCCAATTGTCTTGATTAGAAATCTAAGTATGCTCCTTACCAAACCTTTTTGTCTCCTTTGTTTTTAACCTTTCTATATGGTTTTCTTTTCTTGCTTTTATTGACTTACTTCTATTAGCAATGATTTTATTACAGTCTAATTCTCTTACATTTAGGATCAAGTGGAAAAACAAGAGAGAATTTGCTGAACATACTGTTTGGTGGTTTGCGTGAGCCTCAGTGTGTGCACGCCGCAATACAGAACCTGACCGCATCGCAATCATTTCTTACTGCTAATAACATTTTCTATAGTAAAGGTGAGAATTATCACTTTCTTCTTAATTTACTCAAAAAACGTGAAAAGATTAAAACCTTTTCTTGTTATTTGAAACAGATTTTCTGTAACTTTGGTTGTGACACCCTGATTGGGAAAAACCTTGTAAATTTAGCTTCTTTTCGACACTCGTGATCTTAGACAATGAGCAAACAGCAGGGGTGATCATAGTAGTCCTATAATAAACATGGGTCGCAGGAGCACCCGTGACATCAGGGTCCAGGTCCATATTCACTTTCATTTGGCTGCTGAACATTCACGAGTATCTGACAGATAGAAAGAGAGATAAGACGGATCAGAGATGATTAGATCCATGAGATGCATATTACACATTACCTCTGGCAGTTCTGGTGTGTCTCCCTGCCCTGGGTAAAGACCTTATTTTGCCTGTAGAGTAAGTCTCTGCATGTTGCTGTTTGCCGGCAGGAAGTCTGTGTGTGTGTGAGGGGTCGATGCAGAGAGGAGCTCAGTGCAGTGTCAGACAGGAGAACAATCTGTCCTGCCCGACCCTAGACTTCTGATTTATGGTCGGATCCCTAAGCAATCGAAGTTGTATACACCAGGAATGAGACAGACACGTTGTGAGATGCTTTATTATTGTTAATAACAGTGAATTCGAGAATTAGTTATTTTGTTATCCGGAGAATATTTAAGAATCTTGTCTTCGTGGGAATTCCCTCTATAACCATCCACCTTTATATTTATGTACTTGAATACAGTGAATACAGTGCATAAGGGAAGTATTCAGACCCCTTTACATTTTGAAATCTTTGTTTCATTGCATCAAATTGGTAAGATCAAAAAAGTTCAGTTTTTTTGCCCATTAATGTACACTCTTCCCCCATCTTAAAAAAAATAATTGTTAATGTTTTTGCTAATATATTAAACAAGAAAAACTGAAATATCACATGGTCATAAGTCTTCAGACCCTATGCTCAGTGTTGAGTAAAAGCAGCTTTTGAGCCAGTGCAGACCATTCTTGGGAATCCATTCACCCCTGGATTTGGGGATCCTCGGCCTCTTCCTGGCAGATCCCCTCCGGTTCCCTCAGGTTGGATGGTGACGTTGGTGGAAGCCATTTCCCAGTCTCTCCAGAGATGCTCCATTGGGTTTAGGTCCGGTCTCTGGCTGGGCCCGTCACGAATGGCCACAGAGATGTTCTGAAGCCTCTGCTGTGTTATTTTAGTTGTGTGTTTAGGGTTCGGCCCAGTCTGAGGTCCAGAGCATCTGCTAGAGGTTTTCATCCAGGATCTATGGAATGGGATAAAGGCATGGATTGTTCTGGGTAAATGCTCCAGTAGATACGGGAGGATTAGATCTCACTGACCTTTTTAGTTATTTTTTAGCAACACAATGGCAAAATATTGATTGTCGCACAAGTAATGGTTAGTTATAGTCTAGAAAAGAATTTTGAATGGGTATGATCTATGGAACTTAGAAACGGAGTTTGATTACAAGGCTTGTTATCCAATGTTTACACCAATGCAATGGGTAAAGGATATGATTAAAGTTAAAATACAGAGTATCTAAATATAACTCCACTATGGGGATTCACAAGATGGTGTTTGGCCCCTATGGATTATTTGAGATTTTTGGCGGGAGGTTTTGTTTGTACATCAGGTTTTGGATCAAAGGTGTCTCAAATCCTTTGACCAGCACATGCTGGTCTATCTATAAACTGGGGGCCTGTGCTAAGTTACCTATATACTGGGGGCTCGTGCTGAGTTACCTATAAACTGGGGGCCTGTGCTGAGTTACCTATATACTGGGGGCTTGTGCTGAGTTGTCTATAAACTGGGGGCCTGTGCTGAGTTACCTATAAACTGGGGGCCTGTGCTGAGTTACCTATATACTGGGGGCCTGTGCTGAGTTACCTATAAACTGGGGGCCTGTGCTGAGTTACCTATAAACTGGGGGCCTGTGCTGAGTTACCTATAAACTGGGGGCCTGTGCTGAGTTACCTATAAACTGGGGGCCTGTGCTGAGTTACCTATAAACTGGGGGCCTGTGCTGAGTTACCTATAAACTGGGGGCCTGTGCTGAGTTACCTATATACTGGGGGCCTGTGCTGAGTTACCTATAAACTGGGGGCCTGTACTGAGTTACCTATATACTGGGGGCCTGTGCTGAGTTACCTATATACTGGGGGCCTGTGCTGAGTTACCTATATACTGGGGGCTCGTGCTGAGTTACCTATAAACTGGGGGCCTGTGCTGAGTTATCTATAAACTGGGGGCCTGTGCTGAGTTACCTATAAACTGGGGGCCTGTGCTGAGTTACCTATAAACTGGGGGCCTGTGCTGAGTTACCTATAAACTGGGGGCCTGTGCTGAGTTACCTATAAACTGGGGGCCTGTGCTGAGTTACCTATAAACTGGGGGCCTGTGCTGAGTTACCTATAAACTGGGGGCCTGTGCTGAGTTACCTATAAACTGGGGGCCTGTGCTGAGTTACCTATAAACTGGGGGCCTGTGCTGAGTTACCTATAAACTGGGGGCCTGTGCTGAGTTACCTATAAACTGGGGGCCTGTGCTGAGTTACCTATAAACTGGGGGCCTGTGCTGAGTTATCTATAAACTGGGGGCCTGTGCTGAGTTACCTATGAACTGGGGGCCTGTGCTGAGTTACCTATAAACTGGGGGCCTGTGCTGAGTTACCTATATACTGGGGGCCTGTGCTGAGTTACCTATAAACTGGGGACCTGCGCTGAGTTACCTATATACTGGGGGCTCGTGCTGAGTTACCTATAAACTGGGGGCCTGTGCTGAGTTATCTATAAACTGGGGGCCTGTGCTGAGTTACCTATAAACTGGGGGCCTGTGCTGAGTTACCTATAAACTGGGGGCCTGTGCTGAGTTACCTATAAACTGGGGGCCTGTGCTGAGTTACCTATAAACTGGGGGCCTGTGCTGAGTTACCTATAAACTGGGGGCCTGTGCTGAGTTACCTATAAACTGGGGGCCTGTGCTGAGTTACCTATAAACTGGGGGCCTGTGCTGAGTTACCTATAAACTGGGGGCCTGTGCTGAGTTACCTATAAACTGTGGGCCTGTGCTGAGTTACCTATATACTGGGGGCTTGTGCTGAGTTACCTATATACTGGGGGCCTGTGCTGAGTTACCTATAAACTGGGGGCCTATGCTGAGTTACCTATGAACTGGGGGCCTGTGCTGAGTTACCTATAAACTGGGGGCCTGTGCTGAGTTACCTATATACTGGGGGCTTGTGCTGAGTTACCTATATACTGGGGGCCTGTGCTGAGTTACCTATAAACTGGGGGCCTGTGCCGAGTTACCTATATACTGGGGGCTTGTGCTGAGTTACCTATATACTGGGGGCCTGTGCTGAGTTACCTATAAACTGGGGGCCTGTGCTGAGTTACCTATATACTGGGGGCTCGTGCTGGGTTACCTATAAACTGGGGGCCTGTGCTGAGTTATCTATAAACTGGGGGCTCGTGCGGAGTTACCTATATACTGGGGGCCTGTGCTGAGTTACCTATAAACTGGGGGCCTGTGCTGAGTTACCTATAAACTGGGGGCCTGTGCTGAGTTACCTGTATACTGGGGGCATGTGCTGAGTTACCTATATACTGGGGGCATGTGCTGAGTTACCTATATACTGGGGGCATGTGCTGGCTTGCCTATATATTGAGGTCAAGTGCTACTTAACCTATAAATTCGGCAACAGATGGCCTATATACAGGGGCACATGCTGGTCTACCTATATACTGGGGACACATTCTGAGCTACCTATACAACTGGGGCATGTTTTGTAGGGGAGAGTCATTTTTCCCTTCAGGATTATCCCTCATTCTGCCGCGCTTTTTATAGGAATTTACCGAGATAATGCAATTTTGTTTGTCTGTCCTCCATCCCCTCATATTGTGTCTTACTTTCCTCCATCCCCTCATATTGTGGCCTCCTGCCCTCCACTCACCTCATTTTGTGGCCCCTGTCCTCTCCCTGTTGCTGGGTATTAAACAAAATAAAAATGCGTTACTTACCTTTCCCTCATTCCACTGCAGCAGTCCTGCCTCCTCTTCTGATGCTGGGGCTCTGAAGCTGACTCAAGGAGGGGGCGGGACAGCCTAGGGGAGGAGCTACCTCTATAAGTCTGCTAAAGTAGCATTGTGTAGAGGCATCAGAAAGCCTCCTGGTCCCAATGCCTTAGCTGTATATGCAGTAGCAATGTGTCATGACTGCGACCAAATGCATTTTTTTTTTTACCAATCTCCGCTTCCTAGTACACGACATGGAAGAATAAATACCGTCACTATGAAGTGCAGAAAACAAGCCGTCACACAGCTCGTTACGTGTAAAAATAAAAAAGTCAAAAATGGAAATGAAAAAATAAAAAAGGGTCTTTGAGGGGTTAAGTGCTCTGTAAAAAAAAACATTAATTATAACACCATCTTCACAATATTCTATTCCAAAAGGGCAAACAGAATTAAATGATATTATTATTATTAATATTATTAATATAATAATACTAATAAATATATTATTTTTTAAATTCCTTTTATTAAAAGTGTACAACAAATCCAGTAATAAACATTGAAAACAATAATCGAGCTGCTCTCAATACTCGTGCACAATACTGTGATGAACCCTGTATACAAATACTGTCTGTATAAAATGTCTTCACATGTTTTGCACATTATGACTGACTACGTTGCATATTGTCTCTTCTCAGACTTTTCTTTAAAAGAAATATTCACCAACCAATCAGAAGGATTTTATGGAACCAAAGGGACACAATTACAAAAAGATAAAAAGAATAGCTTGAGCCAAATTAATAAATGGGTTTCAGAAAACACAAAAAACATGATCAAAAACCTCTTCAAAGAACTGCCGGACTTTCAGCTGATGTTGATCAATGTGATCTATTACCAAGGTAAGGACCAAGGTCTGAGCCGTCCACAAACTGAATCATAAAAAAAGCTGGAATTAGTTTTCATTTTACTTTTGGTAAAGTTTGTAAAGGAAATCTACCATCAAAATCCATCCTGATAAACCAAGGGCATTACTCATAGTCCCAGGCCCCGGGACTCTGGAATCCTCTTATATGTGTTGTCCATGGGCTCCTCCCTTCTAAAATCCACTTTTAGAATTATGCTAATGAGCCAGGAGAGCTATGTGGGCGTTACCAGAGCCCGTCCATGCTGTAGCTGTACTGGCTATTGCACTGACTCACCTTCCCCCACCGCCCCAGCACTCCTTCCACCCTCTGCCTGCTGTAATCTCACAAAGTATGAGGAAGTGCTCCTGCACAGTGTAACAGTCTGTGAAGCCAGAGCACAGGAGAACTCTGGTACCACCCCTGAGAGCCCTTCTGGTCATCAGCAGAAGTTTAAAAGTTGCTTTTAGGCCATGGTCATAGTCATGGTGCCTGAGTAAGTGCTCATGGCTTAGGGTACATTTAGAAACACAATGCAAGCACAATGGAGTAGAGAGGGTTGCAATCTAGTTTTTATAAAAGATTTTATAAATAAAAAGGGGGAGGGGTTTGTTTATTTGTAAAATCCTGTTTCAAGCCTTTCCTACATGATGAAATCGGTGAGGAAAATGAGAATGTGGAGGCCCTACGGGTGGTCAGCATGGACTTCCCAATCCAGCAAATTGGCCCCCAAGCAACTAGTCTGTCCAATCATAGCCATGGCTAGTCGCTAAGGGCATCAATTTGTCTGCATCAGAAGGTCAAATCTGACCATGGGGTCGTTCATTTATACTGGAATAAAGTTCTTTTTCTGCTCATTAATGGACACTCTGCACATTTTGATACTTCTGCTAATTTATTAAACAAGAAAAATTGAAACATCAAATATCACTTATAATTATTCAGCCCCTTTGCTCACAGCCCTGAGTCTTCTCGGGAAAGGTGCTGGGACTAAATAATCATTTTATTGTCAAAATTAAAAAATGCCAAATAGAACCTTTGTTTTGTTTTAATTCTTGTGAGATGCTTAACCCCTTCCCGACATAGTGCTGCATGTTGGGAGGTGCGTTCCCGCATTGTCCAGTACTATTACATCAAGGTCCTGGGACCTTCTCCTGAGCAGAGCCGGCACCGTAAGCTGCGGGAGTTGTCTGTATATTACAGCCGACACTCGCCTCTAACACCCGTTATCGGAGATTCAACCGATCACAGGGATAACCCCTTACACACCACGGTCACGATTGACCATGGCATGTAAGAGGCATCTCAAGTGATTTGGACTCCCCCATGGCGCTTACCCAGGGAAGTTCCGCTGCTCGGATGGAAGCCCTGGGGTCTGTCAGTACCCCAGGGCTGGCGATCTTCTTCCAGGAGCTGGTCCCTGCCTTCTAGCAGGACCCGAGTGTAATACACTAAACATGCGCATAACATAACATAGCATCTATTTACAGATGTTGCTTTTGACCTATAAAAATTAGCTTTTATTTAATTACTGTTTAAAAATAGAAAAGATCTATAACATATATGTGTGAGTTTAAGAGACTCTCTTAAAAAAAAAAAAAAATCTTGGGAATAAATATAATTTATCCAGAAGATAATAATAGGCGAGGAAGACAATGAGGTGCAAGCATACACACGAGGGGGGTGCTATGTCCCCGTAAATGGTCACGGAGAGACACGGAGGTCCTGCACGGCAGTAGGTAAAATCTTAGCCTATAGTTGATAATTTGACAATTCTAAGGTGCGTCTGTATCCCTGAATACAGGTTACCAGGGATCTATTCGCAGTCGTGTATTCAGTGATTCCCTCCGTAATGCCTATTTATTAGTCACTGGCTATTCACCTCTGTAATTCCAATTGTAATTGACAAGCCACAGTCAGCAGCATACATTGATTTTATACTATATCACACCATTCACACATCGCAATCTCGCACTAGCTCTATAAGTCTGCGGGCATATAGATCCAGCAGTCGCTGCAGTTCGACCCTAGATCATGGATGAACCCTACACCTTACCACCATTGATTAAAATTTAGAGAAGCTCAAACAGCCCCCCCGATATGTTTCGCCATGAGCATGGTGTCCTCAGGGGGTATCGGGGCTGATATCTAAATAGTAGGCGGCAGATCCCGAGCGGCCAGAGCGTCCTTAACGTCATCCTCATAGACTGTAAGCAGGGCCCTCCATATGCCTATGTTTGTACTCTGTAATGTCTCATTTTATTTGTATATATCCCCCATGATTTGTAAAGCGCTACGGAATATGATGGTGCTTGTAATAAATTATGAGTTGTGAACAGGCTCAGCTCCAGAACCACAGAGGCTCAGTGGGCCCCTTTATCATACCATAAAGCCCCCTTAGTTATTTTACATACAGTCCCCCTCATTTCTATTGATTCCTTATATACAGCTTTATGTGGGCCCCCCCAGCAGCTCTGGGCCCCAGCATTTGCTCAGGTTTACTAGTGCTGGCGCTGGCACTGGTTGTGAACCCCCCTCTCCGCCAGATAAGTGTTGAGATGAAATCACCTCTGCCTTATAAGATAACATAATCAGCACCTTGTCCATAGACAGTTTTCTCTATCATCCTTCTCGCTGTGTTTCATCTGTCCCAGTTACAGACTTCAGTTACAGGCATCTTCCCATGTGTCCCAGTTACAGACTTCAGTTACAGGCATCTTCCCATGTGTCCCAGTTACAGACTTTCTGGCATCTTCCCATGTGTCCCAGTTACAGACTTTCTGGCATCTTCCCATGTGTCCCAGTTACAGACTTTCTGGCATCTTCCCATGTGTCCCAGTTACAGACTTTCTGGCATCTTCCCATGTGTCCCAGTTACAGACTTTCTGGCATCTTCCCATGTGTCCCAGTTACAGACTTTCTGGCATCTTCCCATGTGTCCCAGTTACAGACTTTCTGGCATCTTCCCATGTGTCCCAGTTACAGACTTTCTGGCATCTTCCCATGTGTCCCAGTTACAGACTTTCTGGCATCTTCCCATGTGTCCCAGTTACAGACTTTCTGGCATCTTCCCATGTGTCCCAGTTACAGACTTTCTGGCATCTTCCCATGTGTCCCTTAAAACGGCTGCTTAAGAGTTTGGCAAAACGATACTTCAAAGACCACCCGGGTATAACTCAAATATTTCAATTTCTAGTACACAAATCCGTGATCAGCATCCTCTGATGTTCCTGGGAGTTGAGCACTGAAGGTTCTGGAGTTGGCGAGCCAAGAAAATAGTCATTGGGCCAAAATGTCATAATGCTGCTTAATCTTGTTGGATTTGTTAATTTAAGCTGGAAAATGTGCAGGGCATCTCTTCTACCCTGGGCCTTGTCAGTTTTATGTTTCCGGTATTCTAGTTTTGTTTTTTTGTTGCTTTTGGCTTGTTTCCTGGTGTTTTGGGGGGTTTTTTTTGGTAATAAACTTTTTGCATATTAAATTGTAATTTCATAATTTATCCTTGAAAACATTCCCATAACTTTGTGGTGGCAGCGAAGTGTATGGAATAAGCATGTGGCTGTATCCGGGTGCAGCGTGGCTCTGTGCAGTAGCGTTCCGTAGGCAGGTAAGTGTTAGGGGGTTCATAGTGTGGTGGTGCGCTCTCTGGGCTCTGCATGTATGGTTTGTAGCGTCAAGGATTCTGTTGTGTTTGCTTTCCCTGGCAGAATTGTGCGCTGGGTGCTAGTGGAGTAAATGTGGGGGCTCTATGTGCTGAATGGTGAGGCTCCCCAGTGCAGGTGCACCTTGTGCCTGACCACAGCGCTATATAAATAAAGATTATTATTATTGTAGGTCCAGGCACTGCGACTGTGCGGCCCGGGTAGTCTTTTATTGTTGTCATTGGAGCAAAGACACACGGGATGCAAACAATGGGGGTCATTTATTAAGGGCCCGATTCGCATTTTCCCGACGTGTTACCCGAATATTTCCGATTTGCGACGATTTTCCCTGTATTGCCCCAGGGTTTTGGCACTCGCGATTGGATTGTGGCGCATCGGCGCCGGCATGCACACGACGGAAATTGGGGGCGTGGCCAAACGATAACCCGACGGATTCGGAGAAACCACCGCATTTAAAAAAAAAAAAAAAGTGACGCGGGACACGCGCTTACCTTCACCAGGTATAGGATGGTGCATTCCGGCGGACCTCGAGGAACTTCAGCGCAGCAGCGACATCTGGTGGACGTCGGAGGAACTGCCTTAGTGAATCGCCGGAAGACCCGAATCCACCGCGGAGAACGTGCCGCTGGATCGCGAATGGACCGGGTAAGTAAATCTGCCCCAATGGTCCTCGAGACAATGTCCCGCATAAATGTAGCCGTAGTCCACTCTCTAAATGAAAGATATCACAGACAGTCCCGACCTAGGAACACCCATATTACAGCCGACACCTAGTTACAAATTGACCTCCCTGTCCGCTGTGACTCTGGTGAAGCTCTTTGGATGTTGATCATTTACTGAACTTTCACCCCAGGCTGAAACTATGAGCTGTAAGAGTTATGAAAGGTGTTTGCAATGAAGCTTTATTGTTAATCCTTGTTCCTATGACAAACCAAAATTTTGAAAATCCTTTTGTCACATGGATGAAAAACATTACACGTACAAAATAATACCAGTTCTGACTTACATACAAATTCAACTCAAGTACAAACCTACAGAACTGACCCTGTACTATATGTCACGGCCTTCCTGTCCATTTTACATGTGTGTATTCGGTCACTCTATGTTAGGGCCACCTATTGATTCTTTTAGTCTCAATTAAAAAAAAATAAATAGCAAAAATATTTGCTTTAGAAATAATAAAAGCTTCATAACTTTTCTGACTTTCTTAACCCTTTTCATACCATTCTATTGTCCACAGGGAAATGGGTGAATCGTTTTGAACCAAAACAAACGAAGAAAGACGCCTTCCATGTAACACCCTCCAGTAAAGTCCAAGTTTACATGATGAATAATCATAAATATCCGCTACAAAGTATCCGAGATACATATTTGGATGCTCAGGTATGTCACGTCCTTTTTTGCTGCAACTCCATGTAGTTATGGTGTATAACCATTTTGATAACTGGAGCAGGTTACTGGGAGCTTGTTACTTCACGTCTGTACGTCCGAGTTACACTTACCCCGTGTAGACATTTACCTGCGGCTTTCTGCATCATCATTCTATTCAGCAATATTTGCCCCCCCATTACTGGAGCCCCAGTGTCACCCCTCCTCCTCATGCCTGCCGGAGAAGAATGCATTTTAATTCATTTAACACAAACTTAAGGACACTCAACTTACAGACAACCCCTAGTTACAGACGGACCCCTCTGCCCCCTGTGACCTCTGGTGACCTCTCTGGATGTTACTAATGTCCCAGGCTGCAATGATCAGCTGTAAGGTGTCTGTAATGAAGATTTATTACAGCAAAAAATTTTGAAACTCCAATTGTCACTGGGGAAAAACATTTTTGTCTGTATCCACAATTATAAAATATACAGTTTCGAGTTACATACAAATTCAACAAACCTATGGAACCTATCTTGTATGTAACCCGGGGGCTGTCCGTATACTTTCATATGTTTACAACTGTGCAAAAGTTTACACTTTTGAAAAAAGTCTTACAAATGATTTCATGTGTAAAAGTCTTAAGAGTTTATTTGTATCCATTGCCAACTTTAATTTCATTGTTACATGGTTATTGGTGAGATCATCACTCACCATCACAGCTCATGTTGTGTCAGGTACATTTGCGCTTCTAATGACCCGTTTCTTTGCACGTTCCCCCCAGGTCGCTCGGTTGCCTTTATCTGATAATTGCAGCCTCATCATTTTTTTGCCTCTGTCACATACAAAAGACTCACTGAAAACCGTAGAAAATCATCTCACAGAGGAAATTGTCTACTTACTCATGACACAACTAGAGGAAAAAGCTCCGCGGGCCACAGCTATATCTCTGCCAAAACTGAAACTCGACTCGGACTTTGGATTATCCGAAACATTAAGTGCACTTGGTGAGTGAACTACCGAACCGCTTTTACTTCCAGGTGGAATTAGACATCTGAGACCTCTGGTAGCCATGGAAATTGTCACAAAGAGATAGATACACACAGACTGTCAGAGAGAGAGAGAGATACACACAGAGACTGCCAGAGAGAGAGAGAGAGAGAGATACACACATAGACTGCCAGAGAGAGAGAGAGAGAGATACACACATAGACTGCCAGAGAGAGAGAGAGAGAGATACACACATAGACTGCCAGAGAGAGAGAGAGAGAGATACACACATAGACTGCCAGAGAGAGAGAGATATACACACAGAGACTGTCAGAGAGAGAGAGATATACACACAGAGACTGTCAGAGAGAGAGAGAGAGAGAGAGAGAGATACACACAGATACTGTCAGAGAGATATACACACATAGACTGTCAGAGAGATATACACACATAGACTGTCAGAGAGAGATATACACACAGAGACTTATTTACTATCCCAGGCAATGGCGGGAGCTACAGCTTGTTGTATATAAAATGCAATGTGTGAACACAGCCTTAACCCCTTCCCGACATTTGACGTAATAATACTGCATGGCGGGAGGTGCGTTCCCGCATTTTAAAGAATTATTACGCCATGCTTCTGGCACCGGCTCCTGAACGGGTGCCGGCTGTAACAGACTAGTAAGACTAAAGGATGCAGGCTCAAATCCTGACATGGCTGTCATGGCGACCGATCGTACCTCTTGTTGGCAACCCCTGAGTGTCTGTAATATATGTTCCTGGGTAATGGATGGGGAGCCTGTGGTGGATACAGCCGTATCCAGGGATCAGATGGAGGAAAAGTTGTGGATAAAATAACTTACAGTTCTTTATTTGAACCAACTGCGACAGCAGGCAACGTGCCAAACGATTCTATACAGATGGTCGGATTACTGGGAGTGATCTTGGAGAGGGAACCTCAGGAGTCGGGTCACCAGCAGGCAGTGTGCATGCAGCCTAAGGGTTTTGTTAATCCCTGGTCAGGGGATATCACACTCCAATTACAATAGTGGAATATCATTGGATAATAACATTCAATAAGGTTAACCCTTGCCTGTCCAGGCAGTATCTACCACTGTATATTACCTCTATATTTACTAAATGGTACAAGGGACGTATTCACAACTACTCCTCTGCCTTGCGCATTGGCAGGGACGTTGCAATAGCAATCTAAGACGCACACCAATCACTGTTCACTGGAAGCAAGCAGTGATGTTACCACTGCCTGTAACCTTTGTGCGACCCAGAAGCTGTCGCTGCTGCCATTGCTTTAGTGACAGCACCTGGGTCATAGCCTGGGGCATAAGAGGCAAAAGAATAGTGGATCCTGCCAGAGGGGGCGCACACCAGCATCAATGGTTTACAAAGCTGCATCCTGGTGGTAGATTTTCTTTAAGCAGAAGGTAGTTAGTTTGTACAAGCTACATCTGGATAGGGCATTTTTAACTTACAACTTTTTTTGTTACTTTATAGGGCTTTATGATCTTTTTGAGACCCCGGATTTCTGTGCCTTGTCAGACAGCCCTGAGCTTGCGATCACTGATGTCCGCCACCGCGCGATTCTGGATGTCAGAGAAGACGGAGCCAAAGCTGCAGCTGCTACTTCTGTTACTGTGGGCCGCACTATGTCACTGTTCTCAGCGAATAGACCTTTCCTTTATATTCTTGCTGATGACATTAAAAAAATCCCTATCGTTATTGGGCGTGTGGCAGACCCCAGTAAAAACTGACTTGAAAACACATCGTAACATGAGATTATAATTGATATTCTGTTCATATAAAGTTTTACACTTGCATTTAAAGTAAACATTTCTTATTGGCTATTATGGTGTCCGTTGAACCGATACATTTGTTACAGCAGCCAAAAGGATGAAATGGTGAAGTCTACTACATTATTCCATCCTCTTTTATTAGAATGCGTCCACACATGGCCTTTGTATTGCAACACTTCACATTGCACAGACCTATTAAAGTATCAAAAAATACAAATTGGTACTATGCTCACAAGCAATTATAAATATTAAATAAATTTTATTAGTTATGCAAAAAATTATTAATAACAGCAAATTTACATAGCATGGTAGTTGTACAATGGGAATACATGATTAAAAACAGTGCATAGCCACATATAGAACAAGCAAAGTACCATAGGGAATACAATGAATCCGTATGGAGTAGGAGACCTAGTAACTAGAGGTAGAAAACAGCTATATACAAGCCTTAGCTTAACATGGACGGCTCTAAAACAATACTAGAAAGTCATTACCATACCAGGATACCGGGTGTGCATTGTGTAGCCCCAACACGTGTTTCACCCACTGGCTTTCTCAAGGGGAGTGTCAAGTTCAGGTGAGTCATGGGTTATATATCACTCTGAACCAATAGGAAGATAGAGAGCAATTAGGATACAGGTGTCCTGCAGACATGACAACACACAAAGGGAAGTGAAGATAAAATAGCTGGCGACTGATTAGCCCCCAGAAATGTCTATCAGTCGCACTGGCGTCTAAAATATGCACCAAACGGTAAATGAGAACTGCCTAAAGAAGAACTGTTCTATATGTGGCTATGCACTGTTTTTAATCATGTATTCCCAATGTACAACTACCATGCTATGTAAATTTGCTGTTATTAATACTTTTTTGCATAACTAATAAAATTTATTTAATATTTATAATTGCTTGTGAGCATAGTACCAATTTGTATTTTTCGATACTTACATTTTGGGGCACAGGATTTTGCAGTGGCATTTGGATTTGGTGCCCATATCCTTAGCTCCCCCATCTGTTGGATTTGAACAGACCTATTAAAGTAAGATTGCGTTTACGCACAATGGGGCACATTCACTTATCCTTCCACGGAGTTCACAGAAAGTACCTTACCTGATGATCATGCACTCTGGCGCCATTCACTGAGATCGTGCGCCTGATATCCTGCATGTGTCGCTTCCCCGCTCAGGTCCCCAGAGTTCACCTTCTTCTTCCTGGTGCATGTAAGTGCATTGTCCGTGTATAATGCGCTGTGCGGGGAGTCACTAAGATCATGCGCCCGATATCCTGCATGTGTCGCTTCCCCGCTCAGGTCCCCGGAGTTCACCTTCTTCTTCCTGGTGCATGTAAGTGCATTGTCCGTGTATAATGCGCTGTGCGGGGAGTCACTAAGATCCTGCGCCCGATATCCTGTATGTGTCACTTCCCCGCTCAGGTCCCCAGAATTCACCTTCTTCTTCCTGGTGCATGTAAATGCATTGTCCGTGTATAATGCGCTGTGCGGGGAGTCACTAAGATCGTGCGCCTGATATCCTGCATGTGTCGCTTCCCCGCTCAGGTCCCCGGAGTTCACCTTCTTCTTCCTGGTGCATGTAAGTGCATTGTCCGTGTATAATGTGCTGTGCGGGAAGTCACTAAGATCGTGCGCCCGATATCCTGCATGTGTCGCTTCCCCGCTCAGGTCCCCGGAGTTCACCTTCTTCCTGGTGCATGTAAGTGCATTGTCCATGTATAATGTGCTGTGCGGGGAGTCACTAAGATTGTGTGCCCGATATCCTGCATGTGTCGCTTCCCCGCTCAGGTCCCCGGAGTTCACCTTCTTCCTGGTGCATGTAAGTGCATTGTCCATGTATAATGTGCTGTGCGGGGAGTCACTAAGATTGTGTGCCCGATATCCTGCATGTGTCGCTTCCCTGCTCAGGTCCCCGGAGTTCACCTTCTTCTTCCTGCTGCATGTAAGTGCATTGTCCGTGTATAATGCGCTGTGCGGGGAGTCACTAAGATCCTGCACCCGATATCCTGCATGTGTCGCTTCCCCGCTCAGGTCCCCGGAGTTCACCTTCTTCCTGGTGCATGTAAGTGCATTGTCCGTGTATAATGTGCTGTGCGGGGAGTCACTAAGATTGTGTGCCCGATATCCTGCATGTGTCGCTTCCCTGCTCAGGTCCCCGGAGTTCACCTTCTTCCTGGTGCATGTAAGTGCATTGTCCGTGTATAATGCGCTGTGCGGGGAGTCACTAAGATCCTGCACCCGATATCCTGCAGGTGTCACTTCCCTGCTCAGGTCCCTGGAGTTCACCTTCTTCCTGGTGCATGTAAGTGCATTGTCCGTGTATAATGCGCTGTGCGGGGAGTCACTAAGATCCTGCACCCGATATCCTGCAGGTGTCACTTCCCTGCACAGGTCCCTGGAGTTCACCTTCTTCTTCCTGGTGCATGTAAGTGCATTGTCCGTGTATAATGCGCTGTGCGAGGAGTCACTAAGATCGTGCACCCGATATCCTGCATGTGTATCTTCCCCGCTCAGGTCCCTGGAGTTCACCTTCTTCTTCCTGGTGCATGTAAGTGCATTGTCCGTGTATAATGCGCTGTGCGAGGAGTCACTAAGATCCTGCACCCGATATCCTGCATGTGTATCTTCCCCGCTCAGGTCCCTGGAGTTCACCTTCTTCTTCCTGGTGCATGAAAGTGCATTGTCCTTGTATAATGTGCTGTGCGGGGAGTCACTAAGATCCTGCACCCGATATCCTGCATGTGTCGCTTCCCCGCTCAGGTCCCCGGAGTTCACCTTCTTCTTCCTGGTGCATGTAAGTGCATTGTCTGTGTATAATGCGCTGTGCGGGGAGTCACTAAGATCTTGCACCCAATATCCTGCATGTCTCGCTTCCCCGCTCAGGACCCCGGAGTTCACCTTCTTCTTCCTGCTGCATGTAAGTGCATTGTCCGTGTATAATGCGCTGTGCGGGGAGTCACTAAGATCCTGCACCCGATATCCTGCAGGTGTCACTTCCCTGCTCAGGTCCCTGGAGTTCACCTTCTTCTTCCTGGTGCATGTAAGTGCATTGTCCGTGTATAATGCGCTGTGCGGGGAGTCACTAAGATCGTGCGCCTGATATCCTGCATGTGTCGCTTCCCCGCTCAGGTCCCTGGAGTTCACCTTCTTCTTCCTGGTGCATGTAAGTGCATTGTCCGTGTATAATGTGCTGTGCGGGGAGTCACTAAGATCGTGCGCCCGATATCCTGCATGTGTCGCTTCCCCGCTCAGGTCCCCGGAGTTCACCTTCTTCCTGGTGCATGTAAGTGCATTGTCCATGTATAATGTGCTGTGCGGGGAGTCACTAAGATTGTGTGCCCGATATCCTGCATGTGTATCTTCCCCGCTCAGGTCCCTGGAGTTCACCTTCTTCTTCCTGGTGCATGTAAATGCATTGTCCGTGTATAATGCGCTGTGCGGGGAGTCACTAAGATCGTGCACCCGATATCCTGCATGTATCGCTTCCCCGCTCAGGTCCCTGGAGTTCACCTTCTTCTTCCTGGTGCATGTAAGTGCATTGTCCGTGTATAATGCGCTGTGCGGGGAGTCACTAAGATCATGCGCCTGATATCCTGCATGTATCGCTTCCCCGCTCAGGTCCCCGGAGTTCACCTTCTTCTTCCTGGTGCATGTAAGTGCATTGTCCGTGTATAATGTGCTGTGCGGGGAGTCACTAAGATCGTGCGCCCGATATCCTGCATGTGTCGCTTCCCCGCTCAGGTCCCCGGAGTTCACCTTCTTCCTGGTGCATGTAAGTGCATTGTCCGTGTATACTGCGCTGTGCGGGGAGTCACTAAGATCCTGCACCCGATATCCTGCAGGTGTCACTTACCTGCTCAGGTCCCTGGAGTTCACCTTCTTCTTCCTGGTGCATGTAAGTGCATTGTCCGTGTATAATGCGCTGTGCGAGGAGTCACTAAGATCGTGCACCCGATATCCTGGATCTGTATCTTCCCCGCTCAGGTCCCTGGAGTTCACCTTCTTCTTCCTGGTGCATGCAAGTGCATTGTCCGTGTATAATGCGCTGTGCGAGGAGTCACTAAGATCGTGCACCCGATATCCTGCATGTGTCGCTTCCCCGCTCAGGTCCCCGGAGTTCACCTTCTTCTTCCTGGTGCATGTAAGTGCATTGTCCGTGTATAATGCGCTGTGCGAGGAGTCACTAAGATCCTGCGCCCCCGATATCCTGCATGTGTCGCTTCCCCGCTCAGGTCCCTGGAGTTCACCTTCTTCTTCCTGGTGCATGTAAGTGCATTGTCCGTGTATAGTGCGCTGTGCGGGGAGTCACTAAGATCCTGCGCCTGATATCCTGCATGTGTATCTTCCGCGCTCATGTCCCTGGAGTTCACCTTCTTCTTCCTGGTGCATGAAAGTGCATTGTCCTTGTATAATGCGCTGTGCGGGGAGTCACTAAGATCCTGCACCCAATATCCTGCATGTCTCGCTTCCCCGCTCAGGTCCCTGGAGTTCACCTTCTTCTTCCTGGTGCATGAAAGTGCATTGTCCTTGTATAATGCGCTGTGCGGGGAGTCACTAAGATCCTGCACCCAATATCCTGCATGTGTCGCTTCCCCGCTCAGGTCCCCGGAGTTCACCTTCTTCTTCCTGCTGCATGTAAGTGCATTGTCCGTGTATAATGCGCTGTGCGGGGAGTCACTAAGATCGTGCGCCCGATATCCTGCATGTGTCGCTTCCCCGCTCAGGTCCCCGGAGTTCACCTTCTTCCTGGTGCATGTAAGTGCATTGTCCGTGTATAATGTGCTGTGCGGGGAGTCACTAAGATTGTGTGCCCGATATCCTGCATGTGTCGCTTCCCTGCTCAGGTCCCCGGAGTTCACCTTCTTCCTGGTGCATGTAAGTGCATTGTCCGTGTATAATGCGCTGTGCGGGGAGTCACTAAGATCCTGCACCCGATATCCTGCAGGTGTCACTTCCCTGCTCAGGTCCCTGGAGTTCACCTTCTTCCTGGTGCATGTAAGTGCATTGTCCGTGTATAATGCGCTGTGCGGGGAGTCACTAAGATCCTGCACCCGATATCCTGCAGGTGTCACTTCCCTGCACAGGTCCCTGGAGTTCACCTTCTTCTTCCTGGTGCATGTAAGTGCATTGTCCGTGTATAATGCGCTGTGCGAGGAGTCACTAAGATCGTGCACCCGATATCCTGCATGTGTATCTTCCCCGCTCAGGTCCCTGGAGTTCACCTTCTTCTTCCTGGTGCATGTAAGTGCATTGTCCGTGTATAATGCGCTGTGCGAGGAGTCACTAAGATCCTGCACCCGATATCCTGCATGTGTATCTTCCCCGCTCAGGTCCCTGGAGTTCACCTTCTTCTTCCTGGTGCATGAAAGTGCATTGTCCTTGTATAATGTGCTGTGCGGGGAGTCACTAAGATCCTGCCCCCGATATCCTGCATGTGTCGCTTCCCCGCTCAGGTCCCTGGAGTTCACCTTTTTCTTCCTGGTGCATGTAAGTGCATTGTCCGTGTATAATGCGCTGTGCGAGGAGTCACTAAGATCCTGCACCAGATATCCTGCATGTGTATCTTCCCCGCTCAGGTCCCTGGAGTTCACCTTCTTCTTCCTGGTGCATGTAAGTGCATTGTCCGTGTATAATGTGCTGTGCGGGGAGTCACTAAGATCCTGCCCCCGATATCCTGCATGTGTCGCTTCCCCGCTCAGGTCCCCGGAGTTCACCTTCTTCTTCCTGGTGCATGTAAGTGCATTGTCTGTGTATAATGCGCTGTGCGGGGAGTCACTAAGATCTTGCACCCAATATCCTGCATGTCTCGCTTCCCCGCTCAGGACCCCGGAGTTCACCTTCTTCTTCCTGCTGCATGTAAGTGCATTGTCCGTGTATAATGCGCTGTGCGGGGAGTCACTAAGATCCTGCACCCGATATCCTGCAGGTGTCACTTCCCTGCTCAGGTCCCTGGAGTTCACCTTCTTCTTCCTGGTGCATGTAAGTGCATTGTCCGTGTATAATGCGCTGTGCGGGGAGTCACTAAGATCGTGCGCCTGATATCCTGCATGTGTCGCTTCCCCGCTCAGGTCCCTGGAGTTCACCTTCTTCTTCCTGGTGCATGTAAGTGCATTGTCCGTGTATAATGTGCTGTGCGGGGAGTCACTAAGATCGTGCGCCCGATATCCTGCATGTGTCGCTTCCCCGCTCAGGTCCCCGGAGTTCACCTTCTTCCTGGTGCATGTAAGTGCATTGTCCATGTATAATGTGCTGTGCGGGGAGTCACTAAGATTGTGTGCCCGATATCCTGCATGTGTATCTTCCCCGCTCAGGTCCCTGGAGTTCACCTTCTTCTTCCTGGTGCATGTAAATGCATTGTCCGTGTATAATGCGCTGTGCGGGGAGTCACTAAGATCGTGCACCCGATATCCTGCATGTATCGCTTCCCCGCTCAGGTCCCTGGAGTTCACCTTCTTCTTCCTGGTGCATGTAAGTGCATTGTCCGTGTATAATGCGCTGTGCGGGGAGTCACTAAGATCATGCGCCTGATATCCTGCATGTATCGCTTCCCCGCTCAGGTCCCCGGAGTTCACCTTCTTCTTCCTGGTGCATGTAAGTGCATTGTCCGTGTATAATGTGCTGTGCGGGGAGTCACTAAGATCGTGCGCCCGATATCCTGCATGTGTCGCTTCCCCGCTCAGGTCCCCGGAGTTCACCTTCTTCCTGGTGCATGTAAGTGCATTGTCCGTGTATACTGCGCTGTGCGGGGAGTCACTAAGATCCTGCACCCGATATCCTGCAGGTGTCACTTACCTGCTCAGGTCCCTGGAGTTCACCTTCTTCTTCCTGGTGCATGTAAGTGCATTGTCCGTGTATAATGTGCTGTGCAGGGAGTCACTAAGATCGTGCACCCGATATCCTGGATCTGTATCTTCCCCGCTCAGGTCCCTGGAGTTCACCTTCTTCTTCCTGGTGCATGCAAGTGCATTGTCCGTGTATAATGCGCTGTGCGAGGAGTCACTAAGATCGTGCACCCGATATCCTGCATGTGTCGCTTCCCCGCTCAGGTCCCCGGAGTTCACCTTCTTCTTCCTGGTGCATGTAAGTGCATTGTCCGTGTATAATGCGCTGTGCGAGGAGTCACTAAGATCCTGCGCCCCCGATATCCTGCATGTGTCGCTTCCCCGCTCAAGTCCCTGGAGTTCACCTTCTTCTTCCTGGTGCATGTAAGTGCATTGTCCGTGTATAGTGCGCTGTGCGGGGAGTCACTAAGATCCTGCGCCTGATATCCTGCATGTGTATCTTCCGCGCTCATGTCCCTGGAGTTCACCTTCTTCTTCCTGGTGCATGAAAGTGCATTGTCCTTGTATAATGCGCTGTGCGGGGAGTCACTAAGATCCTGCACCCAATATCCTGCATGTCTCGCTTCCCCGCTCAGGTCCCTGGAGTTCACCTTCTTCTTCCTGGTGCATGAAAGTGCATTGTCCTTGTATAATGCGCTGTGCGGGGAGTCACTAAGATCCTGCACCCAATATCCTGCATGTGTCGCTTCCCCGCTCAGGTCCCCGGAGTTCACCTTCTTCTTCCGCGCTCAGTCTGAATCCGTCGGAACCAACCCTCGATTTCTGTCGCATGATAGCCGCCGCCGATGCGCCAAAATCCAATTGCATGCGACACAATCCCCGTCTAAATAGCTGTCACAGCAGCGCAAATCCCCAAAATTTCCTAAATCCGACTAAAGTGCCTTCCGCTGACCCTTAGTAAATAAGCCCCAGTGTATATTTTAAATACGTTAATGATAAGCCCTCATATGTTCGCATTACAAAAAAAATTTGACACTCTCAGAAGAGGGATGAAAGTGTCACGTGGATTTAAAGAGGACCTGTCACCCTAAAAAACGCTCTAGGAGCTGCTTACTAAAGGAAGGTTGGGATAAAGCTGGCAGGGTAACACTGCTACACCTGGGGTATGGCGAGGAGCTGCTTACTAAAGTAATTGGTTGCCATGGGCAACTAAGCAGATTCTTACTCTTAGACATAGAACAAAACTTAGGAACTGAAAGGCAAAAGTAGCCCTTTTATTTTATCTTTATTCTCTGGTTCTTTATGATTCCGGTGATTCCTCATTTATAGAGTTTTTCTTATCTTTACTCAATTTTACTGATCAAAACCAAAATTGGAGAAAATCGAATGTTAGTATCGACAACTTTTCAGAGGCAGAACTTCTGTATTTTTCTGCTTATTTTTTGTGAAAACAGTTGTTCTTATCATTTAACAGCGCGTGACTTTTTTTGATCGCTTTTTAGGACATTTTTGTGAGGTTATTTGAAGAAAAATTATATATATTACTGGAAGTTTTTCATGTTTTTTTGCACTGTGCGGGTTCACTATTGATTTTGAATTAATCCAGACACAGTGATACCAAATAGGTATTTTTTTTGTTGTTTTTGTGTTTTATTTACTTTGTTTGGCTTTTATATGTAAATGTGGTGATTAGGGGACTTTATGTATTTATTTATTTTTTATTATAAAATAATTTTTTCTTTATTTTCACCTTTATAATTTTGTATCATTTTAGTTACAGCTGGGTCCTGCCAGGATGTAGAACCTGACGTACAGTGGAACCGGCAGCCACAGGGAGCATTTTTTTATTGCACATTTTTACTTTATTGCACATTAAGTTTTTTGGCGCTGTTGTTGTTCCGCCGCAAGCTTGAATTCTACTTGCACGCTGTTTTTCTTTGGCTAATGCCGTGTGTTGCGGGGGATGTGTAGTCTGGAGAACTGTGCACACATAGGGGCAGATTTACTTACCCGGTCCAGTCGCGATCCCGCGGTGCGCTGACCGACGAGGATTCGGGTCTGCTGGGATTCACTAAGATTGTGCACCCGAGTTCCTGCAGGTGTCGCCTCTGCGCCAAGGTCCGCCGGAGTTCACCTTCTTCTTCCCGGTGCATGTAAGTGCGTGTCTTGCAACACAATTCTTAAATTCCGCGCGTTGTCCGACGGCCCCGCCCCCCGATTTCTGTTGCGTACAAGCCGGCGCCGATGTGCCCAAATCCGATCGCGTGCGCCAAAATCCCGGGCAATTCAGCACAAAAATGAAATCGTCAGGAAACCCGACGAAAATGCGCTCCGCAGACCCTTAGTAAATGAGCCCCATTGGGGAACATTTAATAAGAACCGTGCAGTTCGCACTAGGTGCAGTGCCTTGTGTAGTGTGCAGAGGGCGTCAGATTCAGGATTTCTGGCGCACGTTCTGCATGAATCTTTGGGCGCTGGCTGCCATGTTGTTGAGTTTTTTATCATCTGTCTCTGTAATCTCCTGCTTCCTGTCCCCTCATCCGTCCTCCATTAAATCTTCCTCCTGCGCTCTCCGCTCATCTCCGAGTCCACAAGTGTGTACACTCAAATGTATCTGTTCCTACTTACGGTAGGTCATGTCTGCGGCAGGTAAGGGGCACTCTTCTTAGTAAATGTGCCCCAATGTGTGCCCAGGTCTCCAGACTCGTCCTGCACATCCCCCAAACACAAACAGCATGCAGGTAGAATTGCTGCCTCGGACAGCAGCCCATGCTCTCTAAGCTTCTTAGAGTAGGTGGATTTTAGCGGCGGCATAAGCGCAAGTTTAAAAAAACGCTGAAAATAAATCCGGCGAACACAAGGAAGAAAAAAACGGACGGGAAGATAGATGCAGCGCAATGGAGGAAACCAAGCTCTTGGAACAAAAATTGCTCAATTTCAAAGTTTTTGCTCAATTTTAAGGCAGAAATTGAGCAGATGTTACACATACGTGCGACTGGTGCAGTCTATTGGCATAGAGCACACACAGCTGTAACACTGCACATACACCCGACTATAAATCAGACTGCTGGAAATCTACCAGTCTAACACATTGGGGGTCATTTACTAAGGGCCCGATTCGTGTTTTCCCGACGTGTTACCCGAATATTTCCGATTTGCGCCGATTTCCCCTGAATTGCCCCGGGATTTTGGCGCGCGCGATCGGATTGTGACGCATCGGCGCTGGCATGCATGCAACGGAAATCAGGGGGCGTGGCCTAACGAAAACCCGACGGATTCGGAAAAACCGCCGCATTTAAAATAAAAAATGTCACGGAGCTTGCACTTACCTTCACTAGGAATAGGCCGGTGAACTTGAGCAGGTTCCGATACTCATCATTGCAGCAGCGCCACCTGATGGACGCCGGAGGAACTGCCTTAGTGAATCCCGGCCGGACCCGAATCCAACGCAGAGAATGCGCCTCTGGATCGCGAATGGACCGGGTAAGTAAATCTGCCCCATAGACAACTGCTCACAATCCTGCCGAATTATAAATCTCCCTCTCTGTGTCTATCTGTCACCGCCACGCTCAGGGCAGCTTTTCTTATATTGTGCCCGTTCTAAACAAACCCTTTAATTCCTCCAGTCAGGAGGTGGGTATTATAAATCCATGAGCCAATGATACGGGGACATTTAGTGATGCCCCGCCTACTCCAGCTGACCTCCGCTAGAGCAGTGGAGACATCATCATCAGTGACCTATGTTCCTGGTGCCCGGCCCCGCCAGATGGCTTACAGACCTGCAGGTCATGTGACAGTCATGTCATGTGACTCATCTATCATTCGTCACAGCAGACCTACAGGTCATTAGGTCATGACCTAATTTCCATTGTAAAAGCCACATTAGGGTGCTTGAATGAGATTACCTAGGAAGATTATGATACATCCATACATTATATGAGATGGCTCTGTATATGGTTTATATATGTATGCCATAACCCTAAAATTATTTTAGAAGCCCAATGCTTATTAGCATACACATATGATTTATCTGTACACACTATTTATATACTGTACATACATATTTATGTTAATATATTTATACAATGTATCTTTCTAATTGTTTTAGGGTAAGGCTACATTTACATGAACATATGCCCGCCCGGGTCCCCCCCCCTCCATAGCGATACACTGCTGCTGCAGCACAGCACCGGCAGGGACAAGGTGTCCCCCAGCACCCATACTGTAAGGCACAGCCCCCCATGGCTCCGAGCCCCCACCAGCACCGCACCACAGAAGCCGCGTTATCTACATGAACATTTTGCCACTTGCGAACACTTCAGAAATATTATAAAAGGGAAGTTATTCATTTTCTGCACATTCTGCACTTTACCACCAAAAAACCCTAAGGGGACTATTTTCTTTAGTTTAGAACAAGTGTCTCCACACTAGAGGGGTGAAGATCTAGCCAAAAAGATGAGCCAGAGGGATTCCTTCTGGACATGCAGGGGCTGTCTATATAGTGAGGGGGCAGGTGCAGGGGCCGTCCATATACTGAGTGGGGGTGTGCAGGGGCTGTCTATATAGTGAGGGGGCAGGTGCAGGGGCCGTCCATATACTGAGTGGGGGTGTGCAGGGGCCGTCCATATACTGAGTGGGGGTGTGCAGGGGCTGTCTATATAGTGAGGGGGCAGGTGCAGGGGCCGTCCATATACTGAGTGGGGGTGTGCAGGGGCCGTCCATATACTGAGTGGGGGTGTGCAGGGGCTGTCTATATAGTGAGGGGGCAGGTGCAGGGGCCGTCCATATACTGAGTGGGGGTGTGCAGGGGCTGTCTATATAGTGAGGGGGGTGTGTGCAGGGGCCATCTATATACTGAGTGGGGGTGTGCAGGGGCTGTCTATATAGTGAGGGGGCAGGTGCAGGGGCCGTCCATATACTGAGTGGGGGTGTGCAGGGGCTGTCTATATAGTGAGGGGGGGGTGTGCAGGGGCCATCTATATACTGAGTGGGGGTGTGCAGGGGCTGTCTATATAGTGAGGGGGGTGTGTGCAGGGGCCATCTATATACTGAGTGGGGGTGTGCAGGGGCTGTCTATATAGTGAGGGGGCAGGTGCAGGGGCCGTCCATATACTGATTGGGGGTGTGCAGGGGCCGTCCATATACTGAGTGGGCGTGCAGTAGAGTAGGGTGTTAACGAATGCCAGGAGGGGGCACAAAAATTTTCCAGTCAGGGGCCCCAAAATACCTAGTGGCGGTCCTGGGCACAGGCTCTGCAAAGCCAAACCAGCATAAAACCAGCAAAGTAAAGGCTATTATAACCCGCCACCAGCTGAAATTGACATTCCTGCTGACAGGTTCGCTTTATAGAATAGATCGTGCGGGCGCATTGACACGTTGCGCTTTGTCCTGCGTTTTCATTGCGTTTGAAACCCATTGCAACAGCTGAGATGAGGTGATTTTCTGTTAACTGTTAACGCTTCCGTTGTAAATGCGATGTTAATGCAGGCAAATCACCTCTCCTCAGCAGTTGCAATGCATTTCAAACGCAATGAAAACGCAGGACAAAACGCAACGTGTGAACGCGCACGGAGAGTCGCGTCACGTTTTCTGGTGTGGCTTGAAGCACATGCGGTAATCACATGCTCAGGTTACATTGCGCTTTATGTAGTAGAAACAGTGTAACCTTATCAGGTGATCAAGGCTGAAGCCTTTGGAGTGCGTCAAAAATGCAGCAAAAAACGCAATGCAACGCATGGTGTGAACGCACCCTGAGGCTTAAAGGGAACCTGTCACCAGGGACCTCATTTTTCACTACAGACAGGTTGCAGAAGCCCATCACACCTGCAGTGCACATCGGCCTCTCTGCCTTTCCTAAGCATTTGCATTACAATATAATTGTGTGTTATAACTTACCTTGCTCCCTGACAGAATCCTGGGGTAGTCACAGGGGCTGGGCTTTGGTTTGGATGCATTTCAAAAAACAACATGTGACTTGTCTGAGCTGCAGGCTGTCTCCATGTTTGTGCTCTGTATAGCTTGCCCCTCCCCCACTGATGTCATCTCACCAGGCTGTGACCTCTGAGAAGGAGCAGGAGGAGGAGCTGTACAGGAGCACAAAGGTGGGGGCCAAGCTCTGAGGAGTGAGTAACACAGACAAGTCACATGTTGTTTTTTGAAATGCATCCAAACCAAAGCCCAACCCCTGTGACTACCCCAGGATTTTGTCAGGATGCAAGGTAAGTTATAACACACAATTATTGTAATGCAAATGCTTAGAAAAGGCAGAGAGGCAGATTTGCACTGCAGGTGTCATGGGCTTTTACAATATGTCTTTAGTGAAAAATGAGGTCCCTGCTGACAGGTTCCCTTTAAAATCTTCCACACATATTTATTTGAATACATATTATCATTTTGATGCGCTACTACTGATTCTCGTATGAAAAACCGGGATTGCAGAAAGTTCTACGTCTAAGAACTTCGTCCAATCGAATCGAAGCGTTTAATTGCGCGGCTCCCGCCCCTTCCTGTCTACCAGCCAATCACACGGCGGTAGCCAGGGATTGCGCATGCGCTCTGTCACTGCGCTCCACGAGGAGAAACAAGTAACCGGAAGCGGAAGCCCGGGCTACGGTCACGTCGCGCTACTTGGCGGCACGTTTACCTATTCTTTCCGACCGTCGTAAGGAGCGCGCTACTGCAAGCGGGAAGGGGGCCAGGACCGCAGCATGTCTCTCACGTGCTTCAGTAAGTCGCATTGCTGTCTGCGTGTAGCTGCGGCGTCATTGCCGGTTCAAGGACCTCGTCCTTAGTTTTACCAGCGCCCTGCGCAGCGGCTGACACGGAGCCCTGCAGCTTCTAAGGGCGCGCGCTGTCTATGTGCAGGCCGTTAGTAGAAACAGTAGTTGTGTGAATAGGCCTCCGTGTAGATCCGTGATGCACCCGACGTCCGTAACACAAATCCCTGCTGTCATGGCGGAGGAACGCCCCGGCTGGGAGATGCAGGGGGCCCCCCGCTGGGAGATGCAGGGGGCCCCCCGCTGGGAGATGCAGGGGGCCCCCCGCTGGGAGATGCAGGGGGCCCCCCGCTCCTATTTCTTCAGCCTTTTTTAGTTTTACTTGACCTGCTGGATATGTACAGAATAAAGAGTCTCGGTATATACATCCCAAGTGTCGTGCACGCATATAGTGTGCAGAGCCTTTACCGTGGTTACACAATTTTCATAGAATTAATTTTTAAAAGACGTGTTGGCGTTGGAATAATTTGTTGTGGCTAAGAGTGAGAGGTCTCTACTGTAGCTGATCAGTGGGGGACTGTGATGAGACCCCCACAGATCACAAAAAACGAGGGGCCCGATGGGATCTCAGGACCACCCATCACACCATGGAAATTGCCAAGCGGTGCGCTCAGTGATCTGTCAGCTCCATAGACATGAATGGAGCAGAACGGCCATGCACGTCCAGCTGCTTAATTACACTCATGGAGTGTTGAGGGGTCCGATGGAGGTGTGTGGGACCCCATCGTACCCATCGCTTTTGTGATCTGTGAGGGTCTTGTTACTGAGGTTCGTGGGAAAACCCCTTTAAATCACTGGCCCCTATGGCTCTCTAAAGGGGTATAAATAGTCATGTTGTCTCTTAGAAGCATGCCAGTTATCCTTAGATATGACCACCACTGCACTCTTCCAGCAGTTGTTAGAGGCGCATTAGTTAGTTGCACAACTAACTGGATTCTGAGATCGTTACCACAGGATGGGTGGGGGATGTGCAGTAACTCCCAGACATTTCATATTAAAAAAACAATTTCTTTGTGCGATCACCCCAGCAGTGGTGGTCGTATCCAAGTACAGCTGTCGTCCTAAGGGATAAAATGGGTACATTTATGAGATATTATCTTCACATTTTTTAATAACCTGCAATTTTAAAAAATATCATTAATTAAATCATATGTTAATGCCAAGATAAGAATACATATTATTTTTTTAAAATGAGAATACAAAAAAAACCATTGTTTTGTTGAATTTTTTCCTTTTCTCTCCAGTCAGTAATGAGGTCACAGACAGGCCCTGTGTGTCTCCGGTATCCGGTCACGTATTTGATAGACGCCTTATTGAAAAATATCTGGCTGAAAATGGGACGGATCCAGTAACTAATCAACCGCTGAGTGAGGAACAGTTGATTGACATTAAAGGTCCGTTTTCTGTGTCCTGAAAATTCTGTGTAAATTGGAAATGTTTCAAAAATGTCATTGTGTAAATTGTCTTGTTTTGCTACTGAGGGAAACTGTACGAGAGCGACTGCTATTGCTGCATGTGAATAGAAGCTAAATAAGTGCAGATTGATTCACCATTTGGTCGTTCTGTCAGAATCCTTTAACTGACTGGCTCTTGCATATTGTTCCTCTTCTAGTCGCTCACCCAATTCGTCCAAAACCCCCTTCAGCTACGAGTATCCCGGCCATCCTCAAGTCTCTGCAGGATGAATGGGTAAGTGTTATCCTGGCGCTCCACGGTTCAGTCCCTTTACTTCCCCATCGCCCTCGGGTCACTTTATCTCTATTTTCAGTTGTTTAGTGGTTGTTCATTATTGTATCTGCACGTGTGGTTTTGTTTTTTGTTTGATATGTAAAACCCACCAATGCAGAGGGAAAAAGTTTGTAGTCTGCGCGAAAAAGGTCAATTGTCTTTTGTTTTCCCTTGGGAAAAGTGATGTTTGTAATTAATTTAACCTTCCGTGTGCATTTATATATTTTTTAGGATGCAGTAATGCTTCACAGCTTTACTCTGCGGCAGCAGCTACAGACCACCCGCCAGGAGCTGTCCCACGCTCTCTACCAGCACGATGCTGCTTGTCGTGTCATCGCCCGTCTCACTAAAGAAGTAACAGCTGCACGTGAAGGTAATTACCTGTGTGACCGCATTCAATCGCGGTGTTTGAGTTGTGTTTACGTTCCGTTAATGTTGAATTTACATTTTTATATTGTTTACATTGTATTACCACCACATTAACACTACGTTTATGTAAACAATATACAATATAGCAAAGGCAGCCTAAGCATACACAGATCACAGCCAGAAGCTGGGGAGGGGGCAGAGAAATAATTGTGTTGTCACTGATGCGCCCCTGGCTGCAATATTAAAAAAGTTATATACAAATCCCCTAATGCGAGTCCAATGACACCCTGCATATTCAGTACTTCCTGCAGTGTTCCTGATTGACAGGTGTCACTGCTGTATGAAACATTGAGAGCTCTGCTACATCTTTGGGCACCTCATGCCATTTGACCAGATTGATGTCATCTAATGTCCTGTTACACTTGCAGCGTCTACCCCGTTTATTAATTTGAAATGTCTACTTGCTGCCATTGAGGATGGGGAGAAATCGTCCAAGGAGTCATGCTGTGATTTCATGTGATCAGATGCATGCATGGGGTAGATGATGCAAATGTAACCGGACCTTAGATGACATCACCCTGGTTATGACATGCTGAGAAGAGGCATGCGACATGGGGGGTGGAGTAGATCGGGGGTGTTGGGCGAGCAGGACATGCCATTTCTGATGCCAGGTAGAATAAGATAAGGCTGATTTATGGGGATTTGAGGGAAACCGTTTTCAGCTAAAAGGATATCAGCTAATAGGGTTTTATGGGAACCTGTCACTAGCTGTATTTGTGAAAATGTGCTGACTAATTCCCTTTAAAGCCTTATAGTAACATAAAGATTGTTAAAGGAAACCTACCACTTGAAGTGGCAGGTTTCCGATGGCAATACCGAGCACCAGCTCAGGGTGAGCTCAGGGTGCGCTGGTGCCGGAGCTTATTTTAGTTAGTGTTTTAAATCGCGGTATAAAACACTTTTTAAACTTTATAGCCGGCGCATGGAGGTACGCGCTCAGCGCATGGAGGCTCTCATTCACTTCCTATGTAGCCGCGCGTACCTGCCTGCGCCGGCTATAAAGTTTAAAAAGTGTTTTATACCGCGATTTAAAACACTAACTAAAATAAGCTCCGGCACCAGCGCACCCTGAGCTCACCCTGAGCTGGTGCTCGGTATTGCCATCGGAAACCTGCCACTACAAGTAGTAGGTTTCCTTTAAAGAATTGTTGGTGTCTGACTCCAATCTCTTTCTTCCATTAATGTGCACTGGATTGGGTTTACAAAAGAAATGCAAAACCTCCGGGGGTGCTGCTCGGTCCCAATCTTATCTGCCTGTCCGGTGACAACAAGAATCCAGGGTTTTGTATTTCATTTGTTAATGTGTTCACAAAACGCTGCGTGTGAACACGTCCTCGGTGTTTGGCATCTTTCCTGTTTTGGGAGCTTGTTGTATCTGCAGCTCAGATGTAAAACGATCTATTCTTGAATGTGCTGGGTAGGGAGATAGTTTATAGATTCTGATGTTTAGAGGAGACGATGTATTTGCTTAAATTCCCGTATTGTGCAGCTTTGTGGTAATTCTTGTGTTTTCTATTGCCTTTTAGCTCTGGCTACATTGAAGCCCCAAGCTGGTATTTCCGTCCAGACCAACCCGACCCCTCAAGCGGGGGCAGCAGTAAGTGTCCCACTGATCTTCTGTCAGATTCTCTCCAGCATCTCGTAGATTGGGCTGTGAGTGATGCTTGTATCTTTTCTATTACAGGGTTCTGGCGAGGCCATGGATCTGGGAGAATTGTTGGGAATGTCATCAGAAATTATACAGAAGGTAAATTACTAACATTTTCTGAAAATGACTTTTCTCCGAAGTTTGTTGGTTTTTAATTTTTTTTTTTTTTCATTATTTTTCTACAGCTTCAAGACAAGGCAACTGTGCTCACCACGGAGCGTAAGAAGGTAAGGGGAGCGTGTACCGGAGGGTGACATGAATTAGTGGCTGCCTCCAAAATAGCCTTTTATTTTATATATTTACCTGTGGGGTTTGGATTAACTTTGATTAAATATATATGTGTATTGAGGGGGAGCGATGGCACAAATGCCCAAGCCATGATCTGCAGCAAACTGCCTTGTGGAGCTGTGAAGGTGGGGCGTAAAAAAATAAAAAGCAGAAATCCACTGATTCTATACTAAGGTCACGCTGCTCCTTCAGTTTTTACTGAGTATTTTAACTGCTTTGCTGTTTTTTCTGCTTTGCAGCGAGGAAAGACGGTTCCAGAGGATCTGGTCAAGCCTGAAGAGCTCAGCAAATACCATCAAGTGTCTTCACATGTGGTAAGTGCCATTGTTCATCTAGGTGTTTGCAGCCACTGCTTCTGCTTAAAAAAGAAAGAAAACCGTCCAAAGATTCATTAAAAATCAATAAAGTGCAGTAAATCTGACGGTGATATGCAGAATAAAGACAACCTTTTGCTTTGTTTTCAGGGATTGCACAGTGCAAGTGTTCCTGGCATCTTGGCTTTGGACTTGTGTCCTACAGACACCAACAAAACTCTTACAGGTGAAAAATCCTTTTAACCCCTTCATGCACCATGACACTGACCAATGTTGTTTTTTATGGTTCAACATCAAGCTTTATTGACTGTAGTGTTTTTTTTTTCCCCTCAATGCAGAGGCTATTCAGCTGCTGACAGGTTCCAAAATAGCAATCCTAGTGACAGGATCCCTTTAACATTGAGCATCGTTATAGTAGTATTATATTGGGCATGGCAGCTGTTTTATTGAACGAACTCACGTCACTGGCACCAGTCATGGGTGGTGCGTTGACTTTTTAAGTCCAATGTTTAGGTTGACTGTAAAGGACGTCTAATCCACCCTATAGGCAAAAAACGGCAATACTGTACATGCACTCAACCTCTTAATTCTAATGGGTCCAAAACATTTTTAATGTTTTTTAGGTTTTAATTTTTTTTTTTATTTTTTTTTTTTGAAGGACAGCTACTACCAGGATGAAAGACTGTGTATGCAAATGAGCCTGAAGGACTCCAGGCTCCATTAACACCTATGGAGCCCCTCACGCTCATTTGCATACAGTGCTTCATCCTGGTGGTGGATGCCATTTGCAGTCTGTGTGGTTAAATAAGAAACTACATTGTAACTATTTATAACTCTGTAACGACGATTTTAAAAGAATAGTGTAAATACTATGAGGTTTCCAGAAATCATATTGTGCTATTCAAAAAGAAAAGGGTTGGTTACTTTTTTTTTTTTTGCTTTTTTTTTTTCCATAGGAGGGGCAGACAAGAGCGTTGTGGTGTTTGACGCGATGTCTCAGCAGATCCTTGCAACCCTTAAAGGTCACACAAAGAAGGTCACCAACGTTGTATTTCATCCGTCCCAGGTACTGCGCTTCCTCTGGATTCCTCTGGATCACTTTTTCATTTCGCTTTCACAATATTTTCTTGTACATTTCAAAGCTTTTCACTGATTTACTAAGTTATTGTTGTGCATAACATTTTGTATTTCTTAGGAGTTGGTGTTCTCGGCCTCGCCTGATTCTACTATACGCGTCTGGTCTGTGCCGGAAGCCTCTTGTGTGCAAGTTTTAAGAGCTCATGAAGGAGCTGTGACCGGCTTAAGTTTACATGCAACTGGTGACTACCTTTTGAGTTGCTCAGATGACCAGGTGATGTCTTGAAATTATGCTTTTTTTTTTTAAAGAAAAAAAAAAGTTAATCTGTCACCAGGGATATCACTTTAGCTGGTGACTGGTCCCTATACGGTCCCTGTTATGCTGATTTAAAAATGCCTGTCTGCATTCTGAATAATTGCAGTAGTTAGTAAAAGTTTCACTTATATTATCGGGCTCCCTGCCAGCAGCATGCGGTGAGTCCTGGGGGAGGGGCATCTGCAGCCTGTGTGTGACTCTTTATGCATTTTTCGTCTACTTTACACCATTTACTGTAATTGTACGGACAGCACTCCGATGGCGTGGGGCACGTGGACGAGCAAGTGAACGCTAAACGAATCCAAATATAAAACATCCCGGTACACAACAAGGTCTTCTTGCTTGAAAAGAAATATATTAGCACAAAGCCATATACAATGTATCGGGACACGTTTTGGCTTACATCAAAGATTTTGTCAACAGTTCACAAAGGATTTGATGTAAGCCGAAACGCGTCCTGATACATTGTATATGACTTTGTTCTAACACAGGGACTCAACACATGTTGCTGGCAGGGAGCCTGGTAATGTTAATTACAACTTATAAAGTACTGAAATGCAAAAAAAATTAGATTAGCATTTCATGGGTTATTTGAACTTGTCACCAGTTATAAATGACATTCATGGTGATAAGATAATATTTAGCATTACTGACCACCTTTTCCATCTGTACTCTTAGTACTGGGCCTTCTCTGACATCCATGCAGGGCGTGTACTGACCAAAGTGACAGACGAGAGTTCTGGCTGCGGTAAGGTCATTTTCATGACTAATGTCCAAGGAATCTTGTAAACTTTTTGCCTAATTCTGCTGTTTGTCTCTCCAGCTCTAACCTGTGCTCAATTTCATCCTGATGGACTCATTTTTGGTACCGGCACCATGGATTCTCAAATTAAGATCTGGGATTTAAAGGTATTTTATTGGTCACATTCAGCGGATACACACGATTGTATAAATCTCCTCACAAGATTCACAAATTCACAGCTAGTGATGGTTTCCCATTGAGCTCAATTAATCGCAAAAAGCAAAGCATAGGGGGGGCAGCACAAAATCTGACTAACAATAAATGGCTCTACTGAGATCTTCCTGGTTGTTATCAAAAAATAGGAAGTAAAAATTGCAACAAGTACACGAAGGCTAAAGATAGAATACTGAATACAAAAAAAAACTTAACTTAACCCTTGTGTATTCTCAAATTATTTCCCAACATATGGGGTCCTATACATGTTAAACTTAAGCATGAAAAAGGGTTTTACAAATGTGACGGTTGCAAGATTATAGACCGGAGCGTGTGTCTGCGGAACAGAGTGAGGCCCCTCTTACACCAAATCTACACTCACCCAGCTGTAACCGAGCGAGCAGAGAGCTAGAGGGGAGCGCGGCTCTCGGGAAGGGGGGAAGAGCTAGAGGGGAGCGCGGCTCTCGGGAAGGGGGAGGGGAGCGCGGCTCTCGGGAAGGGGGAGGGGAGCGCGGCTCTCGGGAAGGGGGAGGGGAGCGCGGCTCTCGGGAAGGGGGAGGGGAGCGCGGCTCTCGGGAAGGGGGAGGGGAGCGCGGCTCTCGGGAAGGGGGAGGGGAGCGCGGCTCTCGGGAAGGGGGAGGGGAGCGCGGCTCTCGGGAAGGGGGAGGGGAGCGCGGCTCTCGGGAAGGGGGAGGGGAGCGCGGCGCTCGGGAAGGGGGAGGGGAGCGCGGCGCTCGGGAAGGGGGAGGGGAGCGCGGCGCTCGGGAAGGGGGAGGGGAGCGCGGCGCTCGGGGAGGGGGAGGGGAGCGCGGCGCTCGGGGAGGGGGAGGGGAGCGCGGCGCTCGGGGAGGGGGAGGGGAGCGCGGCGCTCGGGGAGGGGGAGGGGAGCGCGGCGCTCGGGGAGGGGGAGGGGAGCGCGGCGCTCGGGAAGGGGGAGGGGAGCGCGGCGCTCGGGAAGGGGGAGGGGAGCGCGGCGCTCGGGAAGGGGGAGGGGAGCGCGGCGCTCGGGAAGGGGGAGGGGAGCGCGGCGCTCGGGAAGGGGGAGGGGAGCGCGGCGCTCGGGAAGGGGGAGGGGAGCGCGGCGCTCGGGAAGGGGGAGGGGAGCGCGGCGCTCGGGAAGGGGGAGGGGAGCGCGGCGCTCGGGAAGGGGGAGGGGAGCGCGGCGCTCGGGAAGGGGGAGGGGAGCGCGGCGCTCGGGAAGGGGGAGGGGAGCGCGGCGCTCGGGAAGGGGGAGGGGAGCGCGGCGCTCGGGAAGGGGGAGGGGAGCGCGGCGCTCGGGAAGGGGGAGGGGAGCGCGGCGCTCGGGAAGGGGGAGGGGAGCGCGGCGCTCGGGAAGGGGGAGGGGAGCGCGGCGCTCGGGAAGGGGGAGGGGAGCGCGGCGCTCGGGAAGGGGGAGGGGAGCGCGGCGCTCGGGAAGGGGGAGGGGAGCGCGGCGCTCGGGAAGGGGGAGGGGAGCGCGGCGCTCGGGAAGGGGGAGGGGAGCGCGGCGCTCGGGAAGGGGGAGGGGAGCGCGGCGCTCGGGAAGGGGGAGGGGAGCGCGGCGCTCGGGAAGGGGGAGGGGAGCGCGGCGCTCGGGAAGGGGGAGGGGAGCGCGGCGCTCGGGAAGGGGGAGGGGAGCGCGGCGCTCGGGAAGGGGGAGGGGAGCGCGGCGCTCGGGAAGCGGGGGGGCGTGCCGTGCTATGACATGCGCGCTGGAGGTGTGCATAATCAGGATAATATCAGACCACTCGGCCACCTGTGTGACAGCATGCGCAGAGCCCGAGCAATAGGGGATTTATTTAGATACAAATTGATATTGTAAATAAACTTGTATCTTTATTTTTTATATATTTATTGCATTCAGTATTATATCCATACATAGTGCCGATAAACTTGTTGCAATTTCTATTAATTAAATGACTCCCTTATTTTAGCTAAAAGTTGTTTTTGTCACATCCCCATAAAATCTGCTTTGCTACCTGGCATACGGCTGTGAGTCCGAGGGGGCACGTCCTGCCTGTTTTGATCAGTGCCGCCTCCTCGCCTAAGGTTTTTGAAAATTCTACCTCGTGTAAGTAGCTGACCACATAAAATCACAGTGACTCCATGGGGGCGTGGGGCATTAGAAGTCCCTGGGGGGCGTGGGGCATTAGAAGTCCCTGGGGGGCGTGGGGCATTAGAAGTCCCTGGGGGGCGTGGGGCATTAGAAGTCCCTGGGGGGCGTGGGGCATTAGAAGTCCCTGGGGGGCCGGGCTCAGATTTAATGTGATCCGCTACAAACATGGATCACACATAATCTTAGTGAGTTATGTTGTGGTTAACTCTTTAATGGCCCAAGTGCTACTGTGCACTTACCGTATAGAGGAACATTTTACAGATCTCCGGTGCATCCTCTCATGGACGCAGTGTATTCGGCTCACACCTCCACACCTTTATTTACCGGAACAAGCGGTTTACTTCAAATGGAACCACATCTAAAAGACAAATTTTTGATCATATTTTAGCTACACCTTAAAATTACACTTGTTTTGTAGTAGGGCAGTTTATTTTTGCTCTAGTTACAATGCTGCTATAGTACATGTTGCTGTTTTAGTCCAAATCTCGAATGTTTTGTTTATCCTGTTGTGAGATTAAAATGAAATATTCTTAACTTTTATCAGGAAAGATCAAATGTGGCGAATTTCCCGGGACACACCGGTCCTGTATCCTGTGTGGCGTTTTCAGAAAATGGTTATTACTTGGCGACCGCCGCTGATGATTCTAGTGTCAAACTGTGGGATCTGCGTAAACTGAAGAACTTTAAGACCCTGCAACTAGAGGAAGGATACCAGGTAAGAATCTTATAAGAATTCTGGTAAAAGATGTTTTATATGGTCCCAAAATTGTGTGTATCGGAGGATGTGGTGAACATTTTTCTAATATACCGCCGTTACAAATTCTGCTTCGTTTTAAAAAAATAAAAAAAGCTCCTCCCTCCCATAGAGATGTGTATTGCAGCCTGTACAGTGTTTGGTTACACAGCTCTGAGAAGGGCCACATAACTAAAGGGTAAGAGGGGTATTACCACAAAGACAAGATTTTTAAATATACTCAGGATAACAAAGTACCGACAGAGACCGGCTACAGACCAACACCCATAGAGCCATATTAATTGTTACTTTTAGTTAGGAATTTTTCCCTCATCCCCATAAAATCAACTTTGTTGTCTTACCTTGCATACAGCCAGGTCCAGCAGCCTTTCCTGTCTTTGCTCACTTTTGCTCCTCCCCATTCCTTACCTTTATGTCATGTGACCAGGGTGATCGTATCCAAGGTCCTCTACCTTTGCAAAATCTATCCATGTTTGTATCTGATCACATGAATTCACTCCATGACCTTCTACCCCTCATTACGCCTCCAGTGTCTGTGCAAAATATTAATTAAAAAATGTCAATCCTCTTTATCTACAGGTGCGATCCTTGGTATTTGATCAAAGTGGTACATACCTAGCAGTGGGAGGTACTGACATCCAGGTCTTTATCTGCAAGCAGTGGGCTGAGGTCTTACACTTTACAGGTCTGTATCTTGATGCTAAAAAGGAAAGAGGTTAAAATATGTATCTGTGTGTATGTATAGATATAAATATAGCTTTGGAGGGCTCTAAGAATGTATTAACTAATTACAATCCCCTTCAGCCGGGGCAGCGTCTGTCACTGCTGGCATCTGTATACGGAGACCAGCGCTGATATCCAGGCCCGGCCAGAGCCTCCCTACAGCAGGATTTTCTGGCTGCAATCAATGTCGGCCTTGGCCTACCGAGATTGGCAGTGCTGGGCGGCAGAGTGTGCTGAGCATAAGCAGTTTATAAAAATAACCGGGGCCTAACTTGCTGAACAGTGGGGGTCTCAGTGATGAGACCACCACAGATCACCAAAACAAGGGGTCCGGTGATCTCCGGCACTTACCGATCTCCATCAGCTCCATAGAGATTAATGGAGCAGCACGGTCATCTGCTCCATTAGTCCGAGCAAGTGACGAGGGGTCCAGTGGAGGTATGTGGGACCCTCGTTTTTGTGATCTGTGTGGTGGTGGGGGGGGGGGTGTCATCACCCCAGTGTTCAGCTAGTTGGGCCCCATCCCGTGGTTAGGGCCTAACTTTTGTTTATGGGAAAAACCCCTTTAATCCGGCTCTAGGGGAACCTGTCACTAGTTGTATTTATTGATTACTTTGACCCCCGCAGAACATTTCAATCTCCTTTCCGCCTAATGTAGGAGGGCTCCAGTGTAGAGGGAGAGGCTCTTCAGGTTCCCTTATTGGTTGTAACAAGTGATGGGTATAAATGTCCTTGCCGTCTTGGGTTACACCGTTGATGGGAACATTAGCAGCTGTTAGGAATGTCATGTAGGTTCCTCGTATACTCATTTCTTTCCCCTCATGTTTTCCTGCTCCGCAGATCACAGCGCTCTCACCACAGGTCTGGCCTTTGGCCAAAATGCTAAGTTTCTGGCGTCTACAGGGATGGACAGGAGTCTTCGCTTTTACAGCCTTTGATTGGACAGTGTGGACATCTGCTAATTCTGTTGTAACCACATCTCTGAACGTGCTTATGATTTGTAACATCTGTGTATTTGCCAACTACGCCAATAGAGTGATGTTCTGCAGAAGGTGTAACTCATGACTTGTAAGATTCTCTAGTAACATTGTATCTGCTGCAGTTTGGATCCGGCTTCTCCTACCATCTAAATCCAGCACAGGGGCATTTACTCATAGATCCAGGCACTGTGACCATTTCTTCCTTCCTTCTAAAATTAACTTTTAAAATTATGCTATTAAACCTGAAGGGCTTCGGGGGGTGGATAACAAATATAAGATTGTCACGATGCCTGGATCTAGGAGTAGCTGCGCCCAATTTGCTGGATTTTTTATTTTGAATTTCCTTTAAAATGTTTTTCTGGAATTGCCACCTATACGGTGTGTGAGCGCTAAGAGTGCGTTCACATGGCAGATGGCGTTTATATATATATATATATATATATATATATATATAGTGCTTGTGATTGGCAGGCCCTCCATTCACAGAATCTGATTTTGCTTGGGCCACTTGGGGGGTAAAAACCCTGCAAGGCTGATGCTCTGGCCGATGTATCATAGTATTTCATAGTTATTCCCAGAATAACTCCCTCCATCAATATCAACTATTTAACAATATTTAGTTACAATAATCTTCTGATATTTCCTCTAGAACCTCCATGACCGTTATCATGCGGCAGATTTGCCATAGTCTTTGTTTCTAGAGCCTCCATAGGCCGAACAGAGAAACAAAACAGATTAGGATTCTCCCTTCTCACAGCTCAAACATTGGGAACAGATGTGTATAGTCCTCGTGTCCTTTCTGGGAATGTACTTTAAATGGAGTTATTTTTATAGGTATTTGTCCCCCCCACCCTTGTACCCTAATCCATGTGTGCAGCTTCTCCTGAGCTGATTGTTCTTTCATTGTGCGATCGTACGCGGCATCTGGATTTATTTTCTCCTGCGTTTGGTAATGTTTTATTAAGTTAGTAATAAAAACGTTTAAAAAATTTTTTGTTCTTTAATTTAACCACTTGACAAACTATTTTGGGGGGGGGGCGCGGTGATTGTAACCCGGAGGTCTTAAGTTATTGCCTTGGTTCAATGCAAAAATCAATGTAATAAGAAAGTGGGGAATCGGGTCAATTATTAATTTATCTGCAATTCAAAGAATATGTAAAGGGAGAAAATCAGCCCGGGGCCCTTACTCCTAGATCCGGACACTGTTACTATGTCTCCACGCTTCTAGACCCACTGGTCAGGCAAAGTCTTGTCCAGCGTTGGAGTCCCACAGGGGGCACTTTCACCATTTTTGCTCTCGGTATACAAAGACTTTCGCAGAAATGACAGTGTTTTTTACAAAAATATGATATTTGTGGGACTGATGAAAGGTGGAGGAGACATGTAGTCCAGGACTTCTGTGGCAGAGATTTGGGATTGGTATTCGATAAATGGCTTGAAGTTAAATCTCATAAAGGAAAGAAATGGTCACGAGAAATATGAGAGATCAGATGGCGCCGTTAGTTGTAGATGGGGTAGAAATGGAACGTGTGAGGGAGTATCAATATCTATGGATAACACGTGACAAACTACGATGGCGTCTCAGATCGTGCATAGAGGAAGGCAGTGGGGAAGTTGTTCTCCTGCCATCATGAAGAGCTTTCTCTTATTACTATTCTCCTGATTACCTGATGAGTCGGTAATATTGAGTTCCTTACTGCACGGCGCGTGCGCTTGGGATCGCGGTCTGCTCAAGACCTATGTAAGTGCAGGAAAGGCAGAAAGTAAAATATGTTTAAAAATGGAACAGTCATGTATACAGAGGATACAGTATATGCAGCCCTGTATACAGAGGGTACAGTATATGCAGCCCTGTATACAGAGGATGCAGCCCTGTATACAGAGGATACAGAGGGTACAGTATATGCAGCCCTGGATACAGCCCTGGATACGGAGGGTACAGTATATACAGCCCTGGATACGGAGGGTACAGTATATACAGCCCTGGATACGGAGGGTACAGTATATACAGCCCTGGATACGGAGGGTACAGTATATACAGCCCTGTATACAGAGGATACAGCCCTGGATACGGAGGGTACAGTATATACAGCCCTGGATACGGAGGGTACAGTATATACAGCCCTGGATACGGAGGGTACACTATATACAGCCCTGGATACGGAGGGTACAGTATATACAGTCCTGGCCATAAGTCTTGAGAATGACACAAATCTCCTCCTGTCACATGATGTGTCCCTCTGGTCTGTCAGATGTTTATCACATACAGAGATACAAGTGCAATCATATTATGGGGAGCAGAAGCTTTTATTGTCAGGTGGGAGGAGTTACTGCAGCCAGTCAGTATCTGCAGGACCTCTCCTTCTTCTTCAGGACCTCTGCAATTCTCCCTGGCAGCTCTCACTCACCTCCTGCACCAGATCCTGACTGATCGCCGTCCATTCCTGCACTATCACTGCTGCATTCTGTCACAATGTGTTGGTTTTTGTTTGTCCCCCGTCTCCTGATGATTGACCACAAGTTCTCAATGGGATAAGATCTGGGGAGTTCCCGGACCATGGACCCAGAATCTCTGTGTTCTGTTCCCGGGCCATGGACCCAGAATCTCTGCGTTCTGTTCCCGGGCCATGGACCCAGAATCTCTGTGTTCTGTTCCCGGGCCATGGACCCAGAATCTCTATGTTCTGTTCCCGGGCCATGGACCCAGAATCTCTGTGTTCTGTTCCCTGCACCATTTAGTTCTCCCCTTTATGGCCGGTGCTCCATCATGCTGGAGGAGGCTCTGCTCATCACCATCTGCTCCTGGAGGGTTGGGAGAAGCGGCTACTGGAGGACATTCTGCTCCATTCCTTATTCATGGAGGTGTTTTTAGGCGATTCCCTTGGCTGAGAAGCCGCCCCCACCCCTCCCCACATGAATGGCTGCAGGAGCTTTACAGGTGCAGGAGACAGGACTGGGGGCATCGCTCACCTTGTCTTCTCCCAACAATCGGAAAGGGGATTCATCAGAGACAATGCCTTTCCCCCAGTCCTCAGCGTCCACTCCCTTCACCTCCTGCAGAATATCTGTCTGTCCCCCAGTCCTCAGCGTCCGCTCCCTGCACCTCCTGCAGAATATCCTTCTGTCCCCCAGTCCTCAGCGTCCACTCCCTGCACCTCCTGCAGAATATCCGTCTGTCCCCCAGTCCTCAGCGTCCACTCCCTGCACCTCCTGCAGAATATCAGTCTGTCCCCCAGTCCTCAGCGTCCACTCCCTGCACCTCCTGCAGAATATCCGTCTGTCCCCCAGTCCTCAGCGTCCACTCCCTTCACCTCCTGCAGAATATCCGTCTGTCCCCCAGTCCTCAGCGTCCACTCCCTGCACCTCCTGCAGAATATCCGTCTGTCCCCCAGTCCTCAGCGTCCACTCCCTGCACCTCCTGCAGAATATCCGTCTGTCCCCCAGTCCTCAGCGTCCACTCTCTGCACCTCCTGCAGAATATCCGTCTGTCCCCCAGTCCTCAGCGTCCACTCCCTGCACCTCCTGCAGAATATCAGTCTGTCCCCCAGTCCTCAGCGTCCACTCCCTGCACCTCCTGCAGAATATCAGTCTGTCCCCCAGTCCTCAGCGTCCACTCCCTGCACCTCCTGCAGAATATCCGTCTGTCCCCCAGTCCTTAGCGTCCACTCCCTGCACCTCCTGCAGAATATCCGTCTGTCCCCCAGTCCTCAGCGTCCACTCCCTGCACCTCCTGCAGGATATCCGTCTGTCCCTGATGGTTCCTGGAGAGAAGCGGCTTCTGTGCTGCCCTCCTGGACACCAGGCCTTGCTCCAGGAGTCTCCGCAGTGTCACAGTGCGTGCAGATGCCTCACACCTGCTGCTGCCATTCCTGAGCTCTGCGATGCTGGGAGCCCCATCCCCAAGCTGAGACACTTGTAAGAGACGCTCCTGGCGCTTGCTGCTCCTTCTTTGGCTCCTGGAACCTTTTTGGTAACAATGGAGCCTCTCTCCTTGGATTCCTTGATGATGCGATAGATCGGTGACTGAGGTGACATCTTTCTCGCTGCGATACTCTTCCCTGTGGACAGTTTTTTGCAGTGCAATGATGACTGCACGTGTTTCTTTAGAGATAACCATGGGTAACAGAAGAGAAACAATGATGCCAAGCACCAGCCTCCTTGTAAAGTGTCCAGGGGTGTGATTGTTACCTAATCCGGACACATTGTCCCCAGCCCTGTCCTCACTAGCCCCCGCACCTGTGTTACTGGGGACATCACTGACACCATGTTACCTGCTCCTATTATACTGCCCAGTGGTGATTGTTACTTACACATGACACATTGTCCCCAGCCCTGTCCCCATCAGCCCCCGCACCTGTGTTACTGGGGACATCACTGACACCATGTTACCTGCTCCTATTATACTGCCCAGTGGTGATTGTTACTTACACATGACACATTGTCCCCAGCCCTGTCCCCATCAGCCCCCGCACCTGTGTTACTGGGGACATCACTGACACCATGTTACCTGCTCCTATTATACTGCCCAGTGGTGATTGTTACTTACACATGACACATTGTCCCCAGCCCTGTCCCCATCAGCCCCCGCACCTGTGTTACTGGGGACATCACTGACACCATGTTACCTGCTCCTATTATACTGCCCAGTGGTGATTGTTACTTACACATGACACATTGTCCCCAGCCCTGTCCTCACTAGCTCACGCACCGGTGTTACTGGGGACATCACTGACACTATGTTACCTGCTCCTATTATACTGCCCAGTGGTGATTGTTACTTACACATGACACATTGTCCCCAGCCCTGTCCCCATCAGCCCCTGCACCTGTGTTACTGGAGACATCACTGACACCATGTTACCTGCTCCTATTATACTGCCCAGTGGTGATTGTTACTTACACATGACACATTGTCCCCAGCCCTGTCCCCATCAGCCCCTGCACCTGTGTTACTGGAGACATCACTGACACCATGTTACCTGCTCCTATTATACTGCCCAGTGGTGATTGTTACTTACACATGACACATTGTCCCCAGCCCTGTCCCCATCAGCCCCTGCACCTGTGTTACTGGAGACATCACTGACACCATGTTACCTGCTCCTATTATACTGCCCAGTGGTGATTGTTACTTACACATGACACATTGTCCCCAGCCCTGTCCCCATCAGCCCCCGCACCTGTGTTACTGGGGACATCACTGACACCATGTTACCTGCTCCTATTATACTGCCCAGTGGTGATTGTTACTTACACATGACACATTGTCCCCAGCCCTGTCCCCATCAGCCCCCGCACCTGTGTTACTGGAGACATCACTGACACCATGTTACCTGCTCCTATTATACTGCCCAGTGGTGATTGTTACTTACACATGACACATTGTCCCCAGCCCTGTCCCCATCAGCCCCCGCACCTGTGTTACTGGAGACATCACTGACACCATGTTACCTGCTCCTATTATACTGCCCAGTGGTGATTGTTACTTACACATGACACATTGTCCCCAGCCCTGTCCCCATCAGCCCCTGCACCTGTGTTACTGGAGACATCACTGACACCATGTTACCTGCTCCTATTATACTGCCCAGTGGTGATTGTTACTTACACATGACACATTGTCCCCAGTCCTGTCCCCATCAGCCCCTGCACCTGTGTTACTGGAGACATCACTGACACCATGTTACCTGCTCCTATTATACTGCCCAGTGGTGATTGTTACTTACACATGACACATTGTCCCCAGCCCTGTCCCCATCAGCCCCCGCACCTGTGTTACTGGAGACATCACTGACACCATGTTACCTGCTCCTATTATACTGCCCAGTGGTGATTGTTACTTACACATGACACATTGTCCCCAGCCCTGTCCCCATCAGCCCCTGCACCTGTGTTACTGGAGACATCACTGACACCATGTTACCTGCTCCTATTATACTGCCCAGTGGTGATTGTTACTTACACATGACACATTGTCCCCAGCCCTGTCCCCATCAGCCCCCGCACCTGTGTTACTGGAGACATCATTGACACCATGTTACCTGCTCCTATTATACTGCCCAGTGGTGATTGTTACTTACACATGACACATTGTCCCCAGCCCTGTCCCCATCAGCCCCCGCACCTGTGTTACTGGGGACATCACTGACACCATGTTACCTGCTCCTATTATACTGCCCAGTGGTGATTGTTACTTACACATGACACATTGTCCCCAGCCCTGTCCCCATCAGCCCCTGCACCTGTGTTACTGGAGACATCACTGACACCATGTTACCTGCTCCTATTATACTGCCCAGTGGTGATTGTTACTTACACATGACACATTGTCCCCAGCCCTGTCCCCATCAGCCCCTGCACCTGTGTTACTGGAGACATCACTGACACCATGTTACCTGCTCCTATTATACTGTCCAGTGGTGATTGTTACTTACACATGACACATTGTCCCCAGCCCTGTCCCCATCAGCCCCCGCACCTGTGTTACTGGGGACATCACTGACACCATGTTACCTGCTCCTATTATACTGCCCAGTGGTGATTGTTACTTACACATGACACATTGTCCCCAGCCCTGTCCCCATCAGCCCCCGCACCTGTGTTACTGGGGACATCACTGACACCATGTTACTTGCTCCTATTATACTGCCCAGTGGTGATTGTTACTTACACATGACACATTGTCCCCAGCCCTGTCCCCATCAGCCCCTGCACCTGTGTTACTGGAGACATCACTGACACCATGTTACCTGCTCCTATTATACTGCCCAGTGGTGATTGTTACTTACACATGACACATTGTCCCCAGCCCTGTCCCCATCAGCCCCCGCACCTGTGTTACTGGAGACATCATTGACACCATGTTACCTGCTCCTATTATACTGCCCAGTGGTGATTGTTACTTACACATGACACATTGTCCCCAGCCCTGTCCCCATCAGCCCCCGCACCTGTGTTACTGGGGACATCACTGACACCATGTTACCTGCTCCTATTATACTGCCCAGTGGTGATTGTTACTTACACATGACACATTGTCCCCAGCCCTGTCCCCATCAGCCCCTGCACCTGTGTTACTGGAGACATCACTGACACCATGTTACCTGCTCCTATTATACTGCCCAGTGGTGATTGTTACTTACACATGACACATTGTCCCCAGCCCTGTCCCCATCAGCCCCCGCACCTGTGTTACTGGAGACATCACTGACACCATGTTACCTGCTCCTATTATACTGTCCAGTGGTGATTGTTACTTACACATGACACATTGTCCCCAGCCCTGTCCCCATCAGCCCCCGCACCTGTGTTACTGGGGACATCACTGACACCATGTTACCTGCTCCTATTATACTGCCCAGTGGTGATTGTTACTTACACATGACACATTGTCCCCAGCCCTGTCCCCATCAGCCCCCGCACCTGTGTTACTGGAGACATCATTGACACCATGTTACCTGCTCCTATTATACTGCCCAGTGGTGATTGTTACTTACACATGACACATTGTCCCCAGCTCTGTCCCCATTAGCCCCTGCACCTGTGTTACTGGAGACATCACTGACACCATGTTACCTGCTCCTATTATACTGCCCAGTGGTGATTGTTACTTACACATGACACATTGTCCCCAGCCCTGTCCCCATCAGCCCCCGCACCTGTGTTACTGGAGACATCACTGACACCATGTTACCTGCTCCTATTATACTGTCCAGTGGTGATTGTTACTTACACATGACACATTGTCTCCAGTAACACAGGTGCGGGGGCTGATGGGGACAGGGCTGGGGACAATGTGTCATGTGTAAGTAACAATCACCACTGGACAGTATAATAGGAGCAGGTAACATGGTGTCAGTGATGTCTCCAGTAACACAGGTGCGGGGGCTGATGGGGACAGGGCTGGGGACAATGTGTCATGTGTAAGTAACAATCACCACTGGACAGTATAATAGGAGCAGGTAACATGGTGTCAGTGATGTCTCCAGTAACACAGGTGCGGGGGCTGATGGGGACAGGGCTGGGGACATCACTGACACCATGTTACCTGCTCCTATTATACTGTCCAGTGGTGATTGTTACTTACACATGACACATTGTCCCCAGCCCTGTCCCCATCAGCCCCCGCACCTGTGTTACTGGGGACATCACTGACACCATGTTACCTGCTCCTATTATACTGCCCAGTGGTGATTGTTACTTACACATGACACATTGTCCCCAGCCCTGTCCCCATCAGCCCCCGCACCTGTGTTACTGGAGACATCACTGACACCATGTTACCTGCTCCTATTATACTGCCCAGTGGTGATTGTTACTTACACATGACACATTGTCCCCAGCCCTGTCCTCATCAGCCCCTGCACCTGTGTTACTGGGGACATCACTGACACCATGTTACCTGCTCCTATTATACTGCCCAGTGGTGATTGTTACTTACACATGACACATTGTCCCCAGTCCTGTCCCCATCAGCCCCTGCACCTGTGTTACTGGAGACATCATTGACACCATGTTACCTGCTCCTATTATACTGCCCAGTGGTGATTGTTACTTACACATGACACATTGTCCCCCAGCCCTGTCCCCATCAGCCCCCGCACCTGTGTTACTGGAGACATCACTGACACCATGTTACCTGCTCCTATTATACTGCCCAGTGGTGATTGTTACTTACACATGACACATTGTCCCCAGCCCTGTCCTCATCAGCCCCTGCACCTGTGTTACTGGGGACATCACTGACACCATGTTACCTGCTCCTATTATACTGCCCAGTGGTGATTGTTACTTACACATGACACATTGTCCCCAGCCCTGTCCCCATCAGCCCCCGCACCTGTGTTACTGGGGACATCACTGACACCATGTTACCTGCTCCTATTATACTGCCCAGTGGTGATTGTTACTTACACATGACACATTGTCCCCAGCCCTGTCCCCATCAGCCCCCGCACCTGTGTTACTGGAGACATCACTGACACCATGTTACCTGCTCCTATTATACTGCCCAGTGGTGATTGTTACTTACACATGACACATTGTCCCCAGCCCTGTCCCCATCAGCCCCTGCACCTGTGTTACTGGAGACATCACTGACACCATGTTACCTGCTCCTATTATACTGCCCAGTGGTGATTGTTACTTACACATGACACATTGTCCCCAGTCCTGTCCCCATCAGCCCCTGCACCTGTGTTACTGGAGACATCACTGACACCATGTTACCTGCTCCTATTATACTGCCCAGTGGTGATTGTTACTTACACATGACACATTGTCCCCAGCCCTGTCCCCATCAGCCCCCGCACCTGTGTTACTGGAGACATCACTGACACCATGTTACCTGCTCCTATTATACTGCCCAGTGGTGATTGTTACTTACACATGACACATTGTCCCCAGCCCTGTCCCCATCAGCCCCTGCACCTGTGTTACTGGAGACATCACTGACACCATGTTACCTGCTCCTATTATACTGCCCAGTGGTGATTGTTACTTACACATGACACATTGTCCCCAGCCCTGTCCCCATCAGCCCCCGCACCTGTGTTACTGGAGACATCATTGACACCATGTTACCTGCTCCTATTATACTGCCCAGTGGTGATTGTTACTTACACATGACACATTGTCCCCAGCCCTGTCCCCATCAGCCCCCGCACCTGTGTTACTGGGGACATCACTGACACCATGTTACCTGCTCCTATTATACTGCCCAGTGGTGATTGTTACTTACACATGACACATTGTCCCCAGCCCTGTCCCCATCAGCCCCTGCACCTGTGTTACTGGAGACATCACTGACACCATGTTACCTGCTCCTATTATACTGCCCAGTGGTGATTGTTACTTACACATGACACATTGTCCCCAGCCCTGTCCCCATCAGCCCCTGCACCTGTGTTACTGGAGACATCACTGACACCATGTTACCTGCTCCTATTATACTGCCCAGTGGTGATTGTTACTTACACATGACACATTGTCCCCAGCCCTGTCCCCATCAGCCCCTGCACCTGTGTTACTGGAGACATCACTGACACCATGTTACCTGCTCCTATTATACTGCCCAGTGGTGATTGTTACTTACACATGACACATTGTCCCCAGCCCTGTCCCCATCAGCCCCCGCACCTGTGTTACTGGAGACATCATTGACACCATGTTACCTGCTCCTATTATACTGCCCAGTGGTGATTGTTACTTACACATGACACATTGTCCCCAGCCCTGTCCCCATCAGCCCCCGCACCTGTGTTACTGGGGACATCACTGACACCATGTTACCTGCTCCTATTATACTGCCCAGTGGTAATTGTTACTTACACATGACACATTGTCCCCAGCCCTGTCCCCATCAGCCCCTGCACCTGTGTTACTGGAGACATCACTGACACCATGTTACCTGCTCCTATTATACTGCCCAGTGGTGATTGTTACTTACACATGACACATTGTCCCCAGCCCTGTCCCCATCAGCCCCCGCACCTGTGTTACTGGAGACATCACTGACACCATGTTACCTGCTCCTATTATACTGTCCAGTGGTGATTGTTACTTACACATGACACATTGTCCCCAGCCCTGTCCCCATCAGCCCCCGCACCTGTGTTACTGGGGACATCACTGACACCATGTTACCTGCTCCTATTATACTGCCCAGTGGTGATTGTTACTTACACATGACACATTGTCCCCAGCCCTGTCCCCATCAGCCCCCGCACCTGTGTTACTGGAGACATCACTGACACCATGTTACCTGCTCCTATTATACTGCCCAGTGGTGATTGTTACTTACACATGACACATTGTCCCCAGCCCTGTCCTCATCAGCCCCCGCACCTGTGTTACTGGAGACATCACTGACACCATGTTACCTGCTCCTATTATACTGCCCAGTGGTGATTGTTACTTACACATGACACATTGTCCCCAGCCCTGTCCCCATCAGCCCCCGCACCTGTGTTACTGGAGACATCACTGACACCATGTTACCTGCTCCTATTATACTGTCCAGTGGTGATTGTTACTTACACATGACACATTGTCTCCAGTAACACAGGTGCGGGGGCTGATGGGGACAGGGCTGGGGACAATGTGTCATGTGTAAGTAACAATCACCACTGGACAGTATAATAGGAGCAGGTAACATGGTGTCAGTGATGTCTCCAGTAACACAGGTGCGGGGGCTGATGGGGACAGGGCTGGGGACAATGTGTCATGTGTAAGTAACAATCACCACTGGACAGTATAATAGGAGCAGGTAACATGGTGTCAGTGATGTCTCCAGTAACACAGGTGCGGGGGCTGATGGGGACAGGGCTGGGGACATCACTGACACCATGTTACCTGCTCCTATTATACTGTCCAGTGGTGATTGTTACTTACACATGACACATTGTGTAAAGCCCTGTCCCCATCAGCCCCCGCACCTGTGTTACTGGGGAAATCACTAACACCATGTTACCTGCTCCTATTATACTGCCCAGTGGTGATTGTTACTTACACATGACACATTGTCCCCAGCCCTGTCCCCATCAGCCCCCGCACCTGTGTTACTGGAGACATCACTGACACCATGTTACCTGCTCCTATTATACTGCCCAGTGGTGATTGTTACTTACACATGACACATTGTCCCCAGCCCTGTCCCCATCAGCCCCCGCACCTGTGTTACTGGAGACATCACTGACACCATGTTACCTGCTCCTATTATACTGCCCAGTGGTGATTGTTACTTACACATGACACATTGTCCCCAGCCCTGTCCCCATCAGCCCCCGCACCTGTGTTACTGGAGACATCACTGACACCATGTTACCTGCTCCTATTATACTGCCCAGTGGTGATTGTTACTTACACATGACACATTGTCCCCAGCCCTGTCCCCATCAGCCCCCGCACCTGTGTTACTGGAGACATCACTGACACCATGTTACCTGCTCCTATTATACTGCCCAGTGGTGATTGTTACTTACACATGACACATTGTCCCCAGCCCTGTCCCCATCAGCCCCCGCACCTGTGTTACTGGAGACATCACTGACACCATGTTACCTGCTCCTATTATACTGCCCAGTGGTGATTGTTACTTACACATGACACATTGTCCCCAGCCCTGTCCCCATCAGCCCCCGCACCTGTGTTACTGGAGACATCACTGACACCATGTTACCTGCTCCTATTATACTGCCCAGTGGTGATTGTTACTTACACATGACACATTGTCCCCCAGCCCTGTCCCCATCAGCCCCCGCACCTGTGTTACTGGAGACATCACTGACACCATGTTACCTGCTCCTATTATACTGCCCAGTGGTGATTGTTACTTACACATGACACATTGTCCCCAGCCCTGTCCTCATCAGCCCCTGCACCTGTGTTACTGGGGACATCACTGACACCATGTTACCTGCTCCTATTATACTGCCCAGTGGTGATTGTTACTTACACATGACACATTGTCCCCAGCCCTGTCCCCATCAGCCCCCGCACCTGTGTTACTGGGGACATCACTGACACCATGTTACCTGCTCCTATTATACTGCCCAGTGGTGATTGTTACTTACACATGACACATTGTCCCCAGCCCTGTCCCCATCAGCCCCCGCACCTGTGTTACTGGGGACATCACTGACACCATGTTACCTGCTCCTATTATACTGCCCAGTGGTGATTGTTACTTACACATGACACATTGTCCCCAGCCCTGTCCCCATCAGCCCCCGCACCTGTGTTACTGGAGACATCACTGACACCATGTTACCTGCTCCTATTATACTGCCCAGTGGTGATTGTTACTTACACATGACACATTGTCCCCAGCCCTGTCCCCATCAGCCCCCGCACCTGTGTTACTGGAGACATCACTGACACCATGTTACCTGCTCCTATTATACTGCCCAGTGGTGATTGTTACTTACACATGACACATTGTCCCCAGCCCTGTCCCCATCAGCCCCCGCACCTGTGTTACTGGGGACATCACTGACACCATGTTACCTGCTCCTATTATACTGCCCAGTGGTGATTGTTACTTACACATGACACATTGTCCCCAGCCCTGTCCCCATCAGCCCCTGCACCTGTGTTACTGGGGACATCACTGACACCATGTTACCTGCTCCTATTATACTGCCCAGTGGTGATTGTTACTTACACATGACACATTGTCCCCAGCCCTGTCCCCATCAGCCCCCGCACCTGTGTTACTGGAGACATCACTGACACCATGTTACCTGCTCCTATTATACTGCCCAGTGGTGATTGTTACTTACACATGACACATTGTCCCCAGCCCTGTCCCCATCAGCCCCCGCACCTGTGTTACTGGAGACATCACTGACACCATGTTACCTGCTCCTATTATACTGCCCAGTGGTGATTGTTACTTACACATGACACATTGTCCCCCAGCCCTGTCCCCATCAGCCCCCGCACCTGTGTTACTGGAGACATCACTGACACCATGTTACCTGCTCCTATTATACTGCCCAGTGGTGATTGTTACTTACACATGACACATTGTCCCCAGCCCTGTCCCCATCAGCCCCCGCACCTGTGTTACTGGAGACATCACTGACACCATGTTACCTGCTCCTATTATACTGCCCAGTGGTGATTGTTACTTACACATGACACATTGTCCCCAGTCCTGTCCTCATCAGCCCCTGCACCTGTGTTACTGGAGACATCACTGACACCATGTTACCTGCTCCTATTATACTGCCCAGTGGTGATTGTTACTTACACATGACACATTGTCCCCAGCCCTGTCCTCATCAGCCCCTGCACCTGTGTTACTGGGGACATCACTGACACCATGTTACCTGCTCCTATTATACTGCCCAGTGGTGATTGTTACTTACACATGACATATTGTCCCCAGCCCTGTCCCCATCAGCCCCCGCACCTGTGTTACTGGGGACATCACTGACACCATGTTACCTGCTCCTATTATACTGCCCAGTGGTGATTGTTACTTACACATGACATATTGTCCCCAGCCCTGTCCCCATCAGCCCCCGCACCTGTGTTACTGGGGACATCACTGACACCATGTTACCTGCTCCTATTATACTGCCCAGTGGTGATTGTTACTTACACATGACACATTGTCCCCAGCCCTGTCCCCATCAGCCCCCGCACCTGTGTTACTGGAGACATCACTGACACCATGTTACCTGCTCCTATTATACTGCCCAGTGGTGATTGTTACTTACACATGACACATTGTCCCCAGCCCTGTCCCCATCAGCCCCTGCACCTGTGTTACTGGAGACATCACTGACACCATGTTACCTGCTCCTATTATACTGCCCAGTGGTGATTGTTACTTACACATGACACATTGTCCCCAGCCCTGCCCCCATCAGCCCCGCACCTGTGTTACTGGAGACATCACTGACACCATGTTACCTGCTCCTATTATACTGCCCAGTGGTGATTGTTACTTACACATGACACATTGTCCCCAGCCCTGTCCCCATCAGCCCCGCACCTGTGTTACTGGAGACATCACTGACACCATGTTACCTGCTCCTATTATACTGCCCAGTGGTGATTGTTACTTACACATGACACATTGTCCCCAGCCCTGTCCCCATCAGCCCCCGCACCTGTGTTACTGGGGACATCACTGACACCATGTTACCTGCTCCTATTATACTGCCCAGTGGTGATTGTTACTTACACATGACACATTGTCCCCAGCCCTGTCCCCATCAGCCCCCGCACCTGTGTTACTGGAGACATCACTGACACCATGTTACCTGCTCCTATTATACTGCCCAGTGGTGATTGTTACTTACACATGACACATTGTCCCCAGCCCTGTCCCCATCAGCCCCCGCACCTGTGTTACTGGAGACATCACTGACACCATGTTACCTGCTCCTATTATACTGCCCAGTGGTGATTGTTACTTACACATGACACATTGTCCCCAGCCCTGTCCCCATCAGCCCCCGCACCTGTGTTACTGGGGACATCACTGACACCATGTTACCTGCTCCTATTATACTGCCCAGTGCTGATTGTTACTTACACATGACACATTGTCCCCAGCCCTGTCCCCATCAGCCCCCGCACCTGTGTTACTGGAGACATCACTGACACCATGTTACCTGCCCCTATTATACTGCCCAGTGGTGATTGTTACTTACACATGACACATTGTCCCCAGCCCTGTCCCCATCAGCCCCCGCACCTGTGTTACTGGAGACATCACTGACACCATGTTACCTGCTCCTATTATACTGCCCAGTGGTGATTGTTACTTACACATGACACATTGTCCCCAGCCCTGTCCCCATCAGCCCCCGCACCTGTGTTACTGGGGACATCACTGACACCATGTTACCTGCTCCTATTATACTGCCCAGTGCTGATTGTTACTTACACATGACACATTGTCCCCAGCCCTGTCCCCATCAGCCCCCGCACCTGTGTTACTGGGGACATCACTGACACCATGTTACCTGCTCCTATTATACTGCCCAGTGCTGATTGTTACTTACACATGACACATTGTCCCCAGCCCTGTCCCCATCAGCCCCGGCACCTGTGTTACTGGGGACATCACTGACACCATGTTACCTGCTCCTATTATACTGCCCAGTGCTGATTGTTACTTACACATGACACATTGTCCCCAGCCCTGTCCCCATCAGCCCCCGCACCTGTGTTACTGGAGACATCACTGACACCATGGCCGCTGCTCCGCCTAAGGCGCCTGCAATGAAGGGGAAATGCGTTTTCGGGGGAAAAAAAATTAAGTTTCTGGGTAAATACTGACTTTGCAATGAATTGCTGTTAAGCTGATCCCTCGTTATAACATTCTGGAGAATATGCAAATTACCATTATAACACCTGATTCAGGAGACTTTGTAACAAATAACATTTGTGTCATTCTCAGAACTTATGGCTATGACTGTAATTTAGTCCCAGGCTACAATGATCAGCTGTAAGAGTTATCAAAGGTGTCTGATAATAAGATTTATTGTGAATCCTGGTTCCTATGACAACAAAAGAATCAAAGACCAGAAGAATCTTGTCTGGGGTTCCAATTATAAAATCTACAATTCCGACTTACATACAAATTCAACTTAAGAACAAACCTACAGAACCTATCTTGCACGTAACCCAGGGACTGCCTGTATATTCCTCTAGCCTCCTAATATGCAGTCCCAAGTAAATTATATCAGTCTCTTTTCCCCTCGCTATCCAGTCCTGCTGCTCTCATCTTCCATGAACTGACCCTTACAGGGAGAACTCAGGGTTCTCGACTTCTTGTCGATAGATCCACCCCAAATCATGAGATGCCATGTCCCCTCCATGACATCAAACCTACTGAGAGCAACCGGCTACAGCCAAACCGGACAGTGGCAGGACATGCGCCCAGCTCAGGGAGCATCTTCTTTCCTGTGTGAATTACATTGGGAGAAATCCACAAGACGAATGAAAGGGCCAGTAGCATTTTTTTCATCATTTCACTGAACGTCCACATCAGTTATCATCATAGAGAACCGACATTATAAATAAAACTAATTAAATGTTGTCTTATAATTTAATTACCAATTGGAATATTCATTCTTATTCCTGGAATATCCCTTTCCTGCATTTTTCACAGTTCTGCTGCTACTGACAAACACACAAAGTCTGATTGTTCTCCATCTGAGAGGTAGCGCATGCTCCTGCATGGTGAAGGCTTTGTATTTTGGGCACATTTGGGTTTTTACAGGACTTGTTGCTCCATTTGACCAATAAGGGAGATTTCCATTCAGCTTCAGTCTGCAAAGTATTTTTCTGTGCAGCAGAAAATTTTGCAGCAAATCTTTGCAATGCACAAGACGGATTCATCGTAAACTAATCCTTGGATTCATGCTCCGGCGCCTGTGTGCAGGGAATATTCTCCTACTCAATGCCAATTCCACAGAAGAGACAAGTAAGAAGTTAACATTCTCTTTTATTTTTGTTTTGACAACATTAGTGAAATGAGTAAAGTTAATAATATGGTGGACGGAAAAACAAAATGCAAGCGCTTCCTCCATGTAAAAAAAAAAAAAAAAAAATTACTGTACACTTTTTTTTTTTTTAGAAAGCAGTTAACTGAACCTTAACAATGGAAATCATACATGTTACTGTGAACATCAACAGCAAATAACTTTTGCAGAAAGTATTCAAACAAACTATTAGAACTTCCCCTTAAAGGAAACCTACCATGTGATGTGATGCAGTATGAAGCAAACATACCCTGAGACTGCTGTAGCTGCACTGATGCAGGATCAGATCTTGGTTAATCCCTGAGCTGAGTGGTTTTGCTGAAAAAACAATTATAACATTCAGGACCTTGGGAAAGCTGGGTCAGCACGTAACACAATACACACAGGAGCTTGGAATTACAAATGGCTGCTAAGTAAAGCCTGACTAAGCATTACTAGTCCAACCTGAGCTGGACGACTCATACACAGCAGCTGGGGGATGGTGCAGCAATTGATTATTCTGTCTGGTGGGGAGAACAGTGATTGCATCTTCTCCTGCAGAGAAAAACTCACATGCTAGGAGAAGCGCTGAACCAAGCGCTGAAGGAGCCATAGAAGGGACAGAGCTTCATTATCATGATATTATATCTATTTTATCAGCAAAACCATTTAGCACAGGGATTAACCAAGATCTGATCCTGCATCAGTGCAGCTACAGCAGTCTCAGGGTATGTTTGCTTCATAATGCATCACATCACATGGTAGGTTTCCTTAAGATGCAGGCAGTGTAACTGTGATAATCTTCTTATATATGTTATCAATGGCCTACTTTCTTCAAAATCAACTTTTAAAATTATGCTAATGAGACTAAAGGGCTCTGGTGGGTGTTTCCAGAGCTCATCCGTGATGTATTTTTACTCATTGTTGCTGCTGTAAGATTACAAAGGCAGAGGGAGGAGGGAGACATGTTCAGCTCATTGTAACAACAAGTGAAAAGACATCATTGAGGGGCTACGGAAACACCAGAGGCTCATTAGCATACATTTTAAAAGTTTATTTTAGAAGAAGGTCAGAGATAAGAAATGTAAGAAGATTACCACTGTCACAGCGCCTGGATCTATGAGTAAGTGTCCTTGGTTTATAAGGATGGATTTTGACGGCAGTTTTTCTTTAAAGGGGTTTTCCCATCTGGGCATTCACATTTAATTCACCTGCCATATACATACATTTCTTTGATTGCATATAATTAAAAAAAAAAAGCACATATGTGACAAATGTGGCCATACTGTCCCTTAGTAATGAGATGGCCGTCATTGACTACGACCACCTGTTCTGGCAGAGGTGGTCATGCAATGCGCTACTGAGACCCCCGACCACCTGGATTCAGTGCGCATTACTGTGTCTCACAGCCGTCCTGTAGTAGCTCCCGGACATTTCATATGAGAAAACAATTTGTTTCTTTGTCCAATCCCTCCAGCAGAGGTGGTCGTATCCAAGGACAACAATCATTTCTAAGGGACAATATGACTAGATTTATAGGCAATTATCTTCACACTGGTGAAGTTATGTATATGGAAAATGAATAACATTTAGGGTCAATGCCCAGGTGAGGATAACCATTTAAATTACTGTATTAATTAACAGTTTATTGGCTGCTGCGGACTTTAGATGTGAACTCTGCACATCAGAAGAATGGGAAGAAGTATAAAGTACAATCTTTCAGTGCAATATATACAAAGGATAAGTATAGCACTATTATTATATATGCTCGGCCACAACTCTACTACAATGGGAAGCTAAACACAGGATTTCCACTCAAGAGAAGGCAGAGACCAAGCGGGTGGAGCCCAATGACACATTGTGGGACAGTCTCCAGAAAAGGTCCCCATCAGTTTCCATAGGTTTTCAGTGAAGCCACACAGAATGCAATGATAAAAAAACAGGAGCCAGCAGGGACAACTTTGGCCTCATCACAGGGGGAACCCGGGAGGAGAGTTTCAGAATTCTTCATTCCTCTATTTTATTCAACTGTTTTAGAACCGTGTTCTAAAGTTTTCTTGATACTTACAGCCTCAGCTAAGAATATCAACGTCTGTGTCTGAATCTGACGACAAGTCAGGCCTCACGCACTCCCCTAAAAACACAGGCAAACGGTCATCACCAACATCTAAATCTGGCGACATAGATCTGGTGGCACATAACATCTCTTTCACTTGCTCCTCCAGCACTGTAAAGTTTTCATTACATGGGGATATAATATGTAATGACTCGTGTTCCCGGCTCGGGCCGTCACTGGTTTTTGTCCGTTTTATGCTTCCATTCTCCGAGTCATCAAAGTTGTACGGTCTTTTTTTTGTTTCAGCTTTGCTCTTGCCAATGGCTAAACTAGTATAAAGTTCACCGTGCGTTCTGGACATTAAACCTTTGTGTTCTACAGCGTCAGGTTCATGCTGGGTGATGGATGTTAAATCCTCATTGTGCATTTCATTCACCAGATCGGAGCACGCACGTTCCAGACTGTCCAGGCTTATGCAGGACATAGAATGGTTTGCGTTGACTTTGGGAGTTTCGGACTCGTCTTGGAGGAGTTCATCTTTGTGCTTCAGATTGTGCCAATAACAATAACTTGGCTCGTAACATTTTTCGGACGCTTGAGTTGTGTCCATGCCGTACTTTGCCAAACAAGGTTTTTTTGAATGAACTGTATTTTGCTTTTCAGTTATATCTGGGAATGAAGGATCCGTATTTTTGTTATTATTTGGAGCTCTGAATTTCAATAATTCGGGACTATCTGAAGTGGTTTCCTCCCTTTTTATGTCGCCGCTTTTCCCGTTTAGCAAATCTATTTCTGGTTTTCCGTCACATCCCGATTGTTGGCTTTGTCTCGGCTTTGCTTCACCGTTACTTTTGTTTTGCTCATGAAATGTTATTGTAGATCCTTTATGCAAGTTATCTTGTGTTTCTTGGCCTTTCGGATTATTCTCCACCAATGCCTCATTGCTCTCAGTTCTCGGCTCAGTCTCTTGCGATTGTCCAATGTCCTCAGGCAATGTCTTGGTGCTTTCTATGCTGTACAGCAAGTCATCAGCATGTACGGGTTGCCCTACTAGACCCTGGCTATTGTTGGGTACATA